>NC_083768.1:11766680-11876680 GCF_963514075.1 Conger conger
TGGGCTGACGGGTCCGCCCCACGGACGGGAGGACAGACAGACAGACAGACAGACAGCCCCTCTGAGGTGGGCTGCAGTGCTCACACCACGCATGGCACACGGAGGAAGGGGCAGTTTGCAGTTTTCGGGAGGCTGAGACCAGTGGACCGCTACCACCAAGAATGCCTCATTCCTCCCAACCAGCACCAGCTTTTTATAACACCGATTTTTCTGATTGAAGATACTTTTTTTGGGCTCTTTTTTTCTTTGAATCAAGAAGATTGTCTGTGACTCCATTTTATGTACATTTGTGTGAACCCCTTCCTCAGCCTTAAAGTAAAGCCCCTGTCTGGTTGAGAGCTCACGCCTGCACAAGAGTCTGCAGGTTTTCACTTTCCAAACTTAAAATCTGACAGGAGAAAATATAAATATTTTTTCTACACAAGAGCCTAAAACGTGGACAGAATAGAGGCATCTGTTCCTGTCCCTGATGATCAAGACCTGGAAGCCCCTTTCTGGTGTTAATGTGTCTACTCCTCTCCTACATCCTTCTTTAACATTCTTTTCTCTCTCAGGCGTGCAGAAAGCACGAGAATAATTATGCTGATTTTTAAAACTACTTTACCATCTCCAAAGGCATTTTGTATAAAATAATGAATGGTAATTTGTACTTGTATAAGTAAGAAACAATAGCGCTCTAATTGAAAACATATTTCTACAATACGTGGACAATTTATGCATATATTCAGTTTATATTGAGAAGATTAAGTAAATTTGTAACACATATTAAGTAAATTTGTACATAGTTTAAAAAATAAACAAAGGGAATCCGTTTTTCCATAAACGTTTTCATTGGATGTGTTTTTAAAGCACTTCATATGAAATTGGGTATGTTTCTCTCTATACTGTGTCTAAAAGGTGGCCTATTGTGTATAATTGAACGAAGAACTACTAAGAACTATTTCAGAACTAAGCTGCACTACTTCACTGTGTACACTAGAGGGAGACACTTTACCTCCCTCTAGATTGGATCACTGCCACTGAAGATGTTCAGCACCTTTTCAGAATTACATTTCACAGAGATTAATGCGTAATAATATTTTGCTGACATTGACAGAATACTGCTTGCTGTGAGGTTTTACTCTGCTGAAAATTAATAATCACAAAGTTATGCTTCCAATTCAGTATTTAGACATTTGTTCAAAAACTTATTTTGAAAAAACCGTTATGAAGCAAGCTGCTGAATACCCGGAAAATATCCTGAAAGACCCAGCATTGTGCACCCAGCACATTGTGCACAACTGCACTGTGCAAAATGGCCGGTGCTCATTCACCTCAGAGGTAAAAAAAAAAAAAAAAAAAAACCCGCTCAGAGTTATATCTCATGATATAACAATGTAGAATGACTGCGCGTATTGATGACTAAAGTCCTGAGTTTACACAACCCATGAAGAATTACATTGGGTTCTCTATTTCACTGATGTACTACCTCATGTTTGCCATTGTATTCAGCGTTGCCATTAAGCTCTCTGTGTCCAGAAAGCTTTTACTCGGATATTGTAGATTAGCCCTTAACACAGATCTACAGTAGTAATGTCTGGAATGACCTACCAGGGATGATGGAGCACCTCGTGACAAACTTCAGCACAGTGAGAGGTTCCCTTCCTGCATAAACCCAGCTGTCTGAAACGAGCCAGCGCGTTTCTCAGTGGCCTGATCTATGTCGCTGATTTATGATCGCATCTCTGATTTATGTTGCAATGAGAGGCCGATAGAGGCTGATGACTAAGCGTGTTAATGAAGCGGAGGCTGAAGACAGATGGCGGTTTCGGAAGCGCTGGGGAATCGCCCCTACGGATGACACGGCAGATTCCCTGGTCCTGGCGCTGAATACAGAGGTGGTGGCTCTCAGTGCGACTGTCCGGCTGACATTTCGTTTCTAATTGTTATTCGCGCGTCCAGCCTCATTCCGTCTCCATTTTATGACCCATACTGCTCTCTAGGAGGCCGAAGGTGTTCTTTTATCTCGGGTTCATTTCTGTACATCGTGTAGTATTGATTGATACCACCAACACTATTGCTGCTTCTAGGTCACATCTGATTTCCTTCATCTTCATCCCTGAGTAAGCTATAATGGACTGTCCCTCACGCTAGAAGCACTCTGAGTGTAAGTAGAAGTATGGGGAGTTGGAGGCAAAAAGAATGATGTTTTGATTTGGGGAAGTGGGCACCGCAGGTGGAAAATCCAGGTTCAGAAAGTAAAAGTCCTCCCTAGTATTTTGCTCCGATCACCTGAATTTCCTAATTGGCGCAATTATTCTACCAGGAGGTATAACTACTTAGTTAAATCAGTTGTCTGAGTTAATTGGTGAAAGAAACACACGGTAGGACTTTGACTTTTACTGACCCCTGGGCTTGTGTTGGGGAAGAACACACGTGTTTGACACGGCAGAGAACACTGCAGTTTTACAATTTAATATTTAAGATTGTGTGCGATCTTAGAAATGGACTCTGGTGAAGAGGCCACTGTGAGAATACTGACAAATCGACTGCAAAACGTCACAGCTCTGGACTTGTTTGCTTAAATTATTAAGCCTGTGTGGTCCCGGATTCAATTTAGGTGGTCAATAGGCTACTACAAGCAGCGTCGACAATGACTGGAGTAAGTCGTCACGGCAACAAGCTTTCAAACATTTGTAACACGACAGTCCTTTACAAATTGCATCTAATTACTGTGGCTATATATAATGAACTGCATTTTTATTTTATAAAATGAAATTGCACAGGAAAACACGACCCAGCATTCCATTCTTTGCGTGTTTATTTATTATGTAAATGTCTTTGTGGATGCGATAAACTTTTTTTTTTTTATTTAACTGTAATGTTTAGACCAGTAGCCTGCTCATTAGATCTAAAATAGGGGGCTGGTTATAGATTAGTTAAAATTGTACGACAAATTATACTTATAGGCCTATTGTCTGTAGCCTAATCATTCTTGTTACAAAACAACTTAAGTAGCCTATTGCTGTTTCCAAAAAGTAGGTATCCTGCAGTTTTGATTACATTACATTTTTGTGACACTATATATCAACCCGCTGCTGTCTTGTTCTGACCTCCACGGCAATTGATACTAATCCACACATGCTCTGCAAACCCGGGTTCCAATCTGAGTCAAGGCATAAGTAAATCTTTTCCCGCTGTTGCAGCAGCAATACATGCCCCTCATTATTATTCTGCGCTCGTGCGTCTTTCACAATAACCCAACAGCCTCCCCGCTCCTGGGCGACACTACGCGCACGCTTTCTCGCGCATTCTGGTTCCAGCTCTCTTGCCGCTAACGCGATGCGGGTCAAGTGTGTCTAGTGGGCTGTCCCACAGTCAAGAGGTAGCCAGTTCAAAGATCTTGCACGGTGGTGGGAGTCTCGTTTCCTCTTTCCTCTGTTGAGGGAGAAACGTTTTGGTTTTTTTCAGGCTGTAACTACCGAACAGTTTGTTCGCACCGCAGAAGTTGGAGCTGCAGAACACCGCTGTACATGGCTATGGAGCTCGTCATAGTAACAGCCGGCAACATGTGCGCATGGCAGATGTGACCGCAGAGTTGTGACAGTGGTTTTGGGTTCACTCCGTTCGGATACGCGAAGGCTCAAAGAAGAACGGTGAAAGGTACGTGTTTATTCGTGAGATAGCCTACCCATTCCATCGCTAAACAATCAGATGAGTTTTGGTTGTATTTTTGCCTCGCTGTTTAAGAGATGGGTCGTGGACTAGCCCACTAGTTCTTTAATTCTCTCGTTGTGCCTGTGTGTCCATGCGTCTATGCACTTTTTGGGATGTCCGTGGTGTGTGGCGTCCGTGTGTGCATATTGGTTCCAATTAGAACTGCGTGTTAAAGGGAACAGAATGAGTATCTGTTTATTTTGTAACAGTATAGTCTAATAGTGTAGTTGAACATAATTACTTAATTGTAGGCGTTGACGTCAGCCGTTCGTCTGCCGCTCTGATCGATGGAACTCACAGGTCGAGTCACGTGACCATTTATTGGACTGAATGTTCTGAACTACGTCGATATCTTTCCATCCGAACAACTGAGATTTGGGCTATCAAGGAAGCGGTCACGACGGGTAGTCTCTTATCAAACATACATTCGAAGTTAATTTCTTCATCACATTAACCCCCATGAGATTTAAAAGACATGCTAGCCTACACCTTGTTCAAGGTGGAACAGTTATAATTCCTCACTGCGTTAATTGTAATCCATGTAATTATATCGATGCAGTACTTCACGCATGTACTGTAAATAATGTCAATATTGTGTCACTGTTGATGGTAACCACAAGACGGTTTTTGTATTGGAGGTTGAAGTATTTGGTAAATGAAAACTTCAGCTGTGCCCAACACTGACGTGTTCGTTTTGTCAGCATGTGAAGAGGATATTTGCCACACGGGCACTATGTGGCAACGCCTGTAGTGTCTGCGTTTGACAGTTGTTTCCCTGGGCATGATTAAGGTACGCCTTACACTCAGTAGCTACTACAAACGAAATACAAATCTGCGAAACTGCGACACTAACCATGTTCACTGAGCAAGTAAATCATGTGGTCGTTTAAGACATACAACATGACGCTCATGTTTGACTGCTAATTTGGAAGTGCAAATGAGCGTTTTGACAAACGGGTAACCCTAGTGACAGCTCATGAAACTGAATGCATTTGTTTGGCATTGTATGATTACTCTGCACAGCATGCAAAGAGACTGAATTGCCGTAATTACTGACAGTTTGGAAGAGTGAGACTTGCTTGGAGGACAGGCGCCTTCAAAGTAGCGTAATGAAACATTGTATGGGTAATATCATTCATGCATTCTGTGCATGGTTAGCTCCTCTCCATGGTTAGCTGTTCTTTATTATTGACTTGAACCTTCCAGAAGTATACACCTGCAACAGGTGTGCATTTCTGAACATAGTGGAATGGGCACCATTGTATGCATATACAGTTATAACTGTATAGTGTAAAGATAGGGCGGCCTGTAGCGTAGTGGTTAAGGTAAATGACTGGGACACGCAAGGTCGGTGGTTCTAATCCCGGTGTAGCCACAATAAGATCCGCACAGCCGTTGGGCCCTTGAGCAAGGCCCTTAACCCTGCATTGCTCCAGGGGAACATTGTCTCCTGCTTAGTCTAATCAACTGTACGATGCTCTCGATAAGAGCGTCTGCCAAATGCCAATAATGTAACTGTATATGCATACAATAATTATAACCCAAATGTGCACTTGTGTTGTAGAGCTTTTACATGTTTGCAAAGTGTAGTCGCCAAAAACTCCAAATGCAATGTCTCACTTTGTTAACTTTGACTTTTGTCATGAGGCTGTGGTTGCTCACTACACATACCCAATGAATTTATAAGTAGACAATGGTGTTACCAAAAACAAGCAAATATTATATTACATCCATTATCTGAACCCGCTTATCCTGAACAGGGTCGCAGGGGGGCTGGAGCCTATCCCAGCATACATTGGGCGAAAGGCAGGAATACACCCTGGACAGGTCGCCAGTCCATCGCAGGGCACACACACCATTCACTCACACACTCATACCCACGGGCAATTTAGACTCTCCAATCAGCCTAACCTGCATGTCTTTGGACTGTGGGAGGAAACCGGAGTGCCCGGAGGAAACCCACGCAGACACGGGGAGAACATGCAAACTCCGCACAGAGAGGCCCCGGCCGACGGGGATTCGAACCCAGGACCTCCTTGCTGTGAGGCGGCAGGGCACCATCCATGCCGCCCAAATATTATATTATATTATATTATATTATATTATATTATATTATATTATATAACCAAAGTAAATAAACTAAATGTGTAGACAAAGACAGAGCAAAAATACAATAGAATAGTAGTTCCTGAAAAAGCATTATTGTGGCTCTTATCATAATAATTCTGCCTTTTACTAGCTGGCATGATGGGAAGATACAGAGTGAAGGTGATGATAATAATAACAACAATAAGAAGAAGGAGAAGGAAGAAGACCAACAACAACAGCAATAATGGCTTGCATTTAGATATCATAAGTGCCAATGTGTAGCACCCACGTACAGTACGTAGGTACAATGGTGGCCATTTTGCGCCAGAACACTCACCTCACATCAGCTGAGGTGGAGAGGGAAAGAATGATTTTTACTCAATTAAACTGGGTGATGATTAGGTGGCAGGTAGAGAGAGCCAGGTTGGATATTTAGCCTTTGTGATGAGTATCATGAGTTCTTTAATGACCGCAGTGAGTCAAGACCTCAGAACAGACATACCAACCAACTGTGAAAATTGGGTTTTCTTTCCCATGTTTTAAATGGCAGGTAGAACGCCCCCCCTGCCTCTGGCTGTAACTTTTTGTGTGCTGTGAATAAAAAAACACTTGACTTTAAAACCAGAGTGATATTTTCCGAAAGTAAACAAATCAACGTTCACCTGCACTGGAAATGTCAGCCAAAATGAACTGTGTCCTCAGACGGAGGGCATCGGCGAAGAAAACTCTTTCAACCCTTTGAAGAGTGTAGGTTCTTTGTCAAAATTCTAAGTCAGTGTTCTGGAACTCCATTGCTTCTTTCAGTCGCTTTCAATGTGTTCTTATGAGTCATGTTTCATTATTGGAAACGGGAAATAGTAAACGATGGCTGCCTACACAATGGGTGACCTTCTTGTAACGATCCCCCGTGCGATGTTGTTGAGCTGTGTGCTGGGAATACCCCGCGTACCGTAGTGCTGCACCGACCCAGTCGGCTAGTTCTCCTGCCTAACTGCCGCGCGGCTGTTATCTTGTGTCTTCTCTGTGGCCGTGAGTGTGAAATCACTCTCTCTCTGTTGTTGTTGGGGAGCAGGGCCCCACAATCGGCCGCAGGAAGAGCCGCGCGGAAGTGCGGGACTGTCTCAGGCCCTTTCCGTAACCCGGAGCGATTGCTGGGTCCTCAGATAAGAGTGGCGCTGCCCTGCCAAGCGTACACACAGAGGGCTGGAAAAGGGGAATTCTTGGCATTCTTTGTGCCGCTCTCATGTCCGTCTGCACCTCTGGGCACCGCTGCATTCCTGGCTGTGCCCCTGCGCCTCTCACTGGAGAGGGGGAGGGTGGGGAGGGGCTTTTCCCCGCACCAGTGGGCACATGTGACCTGCAGGTCCTGTTAACCCTTCTGGGGGTTTTTTTTTTCTTCGGTGTGTTTTTCTCAATTCCAAGCCAGTGTTCTAGAACTAGTGATGGTACTCTCAGTTGCCGGTAGTGATTGTGACATCATCAGCTTCAGGGTCCCCAGCCGAGGAAAACCACTGGTGAACTCAACAGTTTAGGATTACAGTATTATATTAGATTCAAATGCGAAACAAATTAAACAGACCAACGTTAAACTCAAACTGAATGCATTGAGGAAGTAAGTTTCGCACCACAATCTTATAAATGGGTTCATTTTATGAAATGTTTTGTGCACTCCATTCTCGTTTCTCATTTGAAATTAATTTGAGGTGGCGGTAACATAATGGAGAGAAGGGGATTGAGGTCCCGGTTTCTGTGATTTGCCAACTGATTTGGATTATATTGCGGCACACTTGTGACTATCTGTAATTGGCTTTCAGCACTTGAAAAAAAGAACATTGGCAGGTTTTCTGTGCTTCCACACGTGCATTAGTCATAGGCTATATATTTTTGTAATAATCTGATTTGTACATATTTTGTCCTCTAGGAAGTATTGAGGTCCAACATTAATTGATTGTGTCTTTCCCGGCTGAAGTCATGGAGGAATCTCGGCTTCCTCTTTGACGGAGGAAATCCCACTGCGTTTGGGCAGCTGTGGAGGTGGGGGCAGTACAGGAAGAGTGGCAGTCCGATAAGGGCATTCTGGGATGCCTTTGTGTTTGTGCCGTGGTGAATCATCTCTTAGCTGGAGAGTGTCATTCAAATCCAAGATGCTTTCTGATGCATTGTTGGAGAATTTCTGTCTGCCATTCAATTTAATTTCAATTCAATTTTATTTGTTTAGTGCTTCTTTTTTTTTTTTTTTACAGAAGCCTGATGGCAAGAATACATGAGGTAAAAATCTCTACACTGGGGAGAAAAACCCTCAAACGGTGGCCATTAAAAGTATAGCTCACTTTCTGGGCTCTTAGAACATTACTTAGGTTTTAGTGACTGTTTTTTCGATTGGCCCAGGCAGTTTTGTGTGCAGTGAAGGATCTTTTATAGGTTATATCTACAAAAACATCCGATGGCTGCCTGGGTTTACAATGACCATTATATGGGCATGGGTATGTTCATGGAAATGCCCCTCAGGCAGCTAACTTCAGATAAGCTAAAGACAAAACAAAACCAAGGTGAAAACACAGAAAGGAGAAAAACACGGTTCTTACTGTGTGAATCTTAGCACTCAGATGCTGGCTGGCGGGATTCAGGTTTGTATCGGGACATTTAAATTGAATGCTGCAGTGAACTTACCTTGGAAAACAGTCACTCTCCATTTGTGCAAACCAGCAAAGACAGATGTGTCGGCATTGGATTGTCGGGGAACATGACTTGACTGAGCACCATGTCCTGCATCTTGCTTGCAGCCCTATTTTGACGCAGTCTAAAAACACACCTAAACTGTGCCTTAGTCCTACCTCCTGATTTTCCCCGCCCCCCTTTCTGATATCCCTATCCCTCTTGTCTAACCCCCCCCCCCCCCCAAAAAAGGCGGAAAAAAAATTGCACTTATGATGACTATATGTTTAGAATAGCACTTCATGTCTATTTTACTAGTTATGGATGTGATGCTTTAACTTGTGGAAGAACCTATGTACTTGTAAGTCGCTTTGGACTAAACGCGTCTGCCAAATGACAAAAATTGTAAATGTAATAACTTGAATGAGTCATTGGCTCAAGTAAACGGGTGACTGTTCATTGCATCCAATGTACGCTCAAGGTCATTTGTACAAACTGAAACCGCATCTGGTGTTCAATTGACATTTGTTCTTATCTCTGGCTTACGATACAAACACAGTTTCTTTCATATATACTTCTTTTCAGAAGGGAAATAAAGAAAAAATGTAATATTCAAATTCAAGTGGGTGGATGTCGATTGGATACAGGCTGTATTTTACTTAAACTTTTTTTTAAACTAAATTTGGTGTCCAACATGTCCAATTCCCACCCTAATTTAGCCAACTGTCAACTATCACAACTTCAACTTCAACTGTCAACTTCATCCATTTCTGATTTGGTAGATATACAGCGACTTTTCTCCTCCAAAACGCTTGTTACTAACCACCATGTACTACAACTTCTACAATACTACGCTCATGCAGGGTGGAGTCAGAGGAAGACCTCTTGCCAAGGCAACCGGCCCCAGAAAGTGCTCTGTTGATGAGCCCTCTGCAGCCGAGTGTCTAAATAAACCGAAGAAGAATAACGTTAACGCTGCCTCAGGAGGCTCTTTCTGCGAGGTGGCAGCCATTTTGTGCCCGGGGATTAATTGGTGCTTTTTTTCTATGCGGTGCAAACGGCGAGGCAAATAGGATTAGCGCAGAAGCCCACAGAGGTAACAAAAAAAAAAGGGGAATGCGTAAATTCCTCGGTCCCCCTGTCTGCTCCGCACCGCTGCTGAGGGTCATGTGACTCCAGGGGGACACCTTCCTGAGCGAAGTTGACAGGCAAACATTTCCTGATTGAATACCTTGTTTTTTTTGGGGGGTTTTTTTGCGGCGTGTGAGAAGCTCTGTTTGCTTTATTGAACTGCGGACCGGAAGGAGGTGAGCACACACAGTGCTGCTCTGGCAGTGAGCTCTACACATCTGGGGTTACGGGATGAAATCTTATGAAAATGTGTCTGTGGTAGACACGCATACTTAAAGGCTCTCATTCCAACCAACCCAGGCATCTCCACCGCTTAATAGTTCAATAATAATGTCAATATCTACGCGTGCCGTACTTAGCGTTTCCTTTTCTTAAGGTGTAAAACTGAAATGAACGCAGTAGTTATGTTTCATCTTTTAGCACCACTATAACGTGAACTGGATACACATAAAACATTATGCGCTCGGCCCCCCCGGAGTTAACTTCTCGATTAACCAAATGCGGCCGTTGAGGTCTTAAATTCATGCAGTTACCTCCAGACGGATCAATACCAGCACATGAGTAAACTTGCCGTTCGGCTCGGCTGAGCCTGTTATTTTAATAAGTCTCTGCGGGAGGATCGACGTAGCAGATCACTCTTTCTGTCTCAGGGAGTCAGGGCTGGCTGGCCGTCTACTGAGCCAGTACTGCGAGACGTTAGCACGTCGTTAGCCTGAGGTGCATTTTATTCGAGCGGCGCCACGGAGAAGTTTGATAAGAGAGAGAGAGAGAACGAGGGGTTATATCCGGTCTTGCTTCATTTCTTCATTTGTGTCCTGCATGTTACGGCACCCCAAGACTCAGCTGGAATAGGATCTGTTTTTTTGAAGGACTGCTGTGAATGTACCTCCTGCCATAACATCGGGCAGAGACACCTGCGCACGGGTAGACGCTAACGTGTGCTGAACGCCGGGACTTTTCTGGCATGAATAGGGACCTAGGTCACCCATGCAGTACGGCGCCTTAATCAAATGAGCCACCCAGCTGCCCCACAAATTCATTAGAGAAATATGTTCAGTGTAAGGTGCTAATGGCAGTTTGATAGTGAGCAAAGCCTTGCCAAGAACAAGCATACACGCAGGTGATCTCCCGTAGACACAAACGCACACACGCACACGCACACACACACACTGACATACAGCTGAGATGGTGTGATACTATTTGTTGTTGTCGTAACATCGCGGCGGGGAGATATCTGCCCTGGCGCTGTCGCCATGGAGACAGCTGTCACACATAAATCGAGAGCAGAAGAAACAGGGATCGGTTAAGCCACGAAGGACGGAGTCGAGTCCACGCGTGTCCATGCGTTTAGCCGAGCGCAGATTAGCGTCTGGTGCACTCTGCTGCGACGTGTTCTGAATCCACGTTTCCCATTCTCTTCACTGCATGGAGCAGCAGCTGCTTTAGGAAGACTGTGCACACACTTCCAATTTACCCACAATGCCATGCAGAACCTGGCAAAGGGTAGGGCCGCTGTGATTGGGCCTTGGCTGTCACGGCCCCAGGTGCCGTCCAATAGAGTGAGTTACCCAGCATGCTTGATTGCTACTGTGGCCAGCAGGAATGCTGGCCCAAGGCCCCGGTTATAACTAGAAATTTCCCAGACGTTGTGCTCCTGCGTCACCCCCCTCTCTCTGTGCTGCAGCCAATAAGAAGATGAGCTGGCATCCGTTCGGCCTCAGCCTCCGTGGCTGTTCTGAGTGAAGCGGCCCTGTGCAGGGCAGGTCGTGCCGTAGGGACTGGGGCGCAGGCCAACACTGCGGTGAACCCCTGGCTCCGGGGCTCCTGCGAGCGCTGCCGTTCTCTCCGGCTCAAAACCGCATGACCGTGATGAAGACGGTGATGCTACCGTAGGTTTCCCTACAGCTGGATGTAAATACTGCATTGCAGGCAGCCCCTGCGTGGAGACTGCAGCTCTGCAGTGTGTGTGTACTCTTCAGTCCGTGAGTGTTGCTCACGTGCTCCTGTGTGCGCGGTGTGGCTCTGTGAGGAGTGAGCTGAAGGCAGCAGAAGGGCTGGATGTCCTCAGAATGAAGGTCTGGCACCAGGTCCGGTGCTCTGTGAGGACCTGACGCTGTCACACCTACATCATCCATTCTGCCCCTGTCCCCGTAGCAACTGCCCCAAAAACAGCGTCTGCAGAATGAGCTTGGCTCCCCTTCACGACCCACACACACACACACGCACACACACACATACACACACACACACACAAACACATACACGCGCGCACACACACATGTACAAACATATACACACACAAACACACACAGACACTCTCACACAAACACACACACACACACACAGCAGTACACATACAAACACACACAAACACAGACACACACTAACACACACGCTCAGTTCTCCCCTTAAGGCAGCAGCACATGTATGAATAGCTGCAGAAAGACGGAGGTAGGGTCTGTGGAAGTGCGGAGACTCGTCTCCTGAAGCAGCCCCGTGTGTGTGTGTGTGTATGTGTGTGTGTGTGTGTGTGTGTGTGTGTATGTGTGTGTGTGTGTGTGTGTGTGTGTGTGTATGTGTATGTGTGTGCGTGTGTGTGTGTGCGTGTATGTGTGTGCATGTGTATGTGTGTGTGTATGTGTGCGTGTGTGTGTATGTATGTGTGTGTATGTGCGTGCGTGCGTGCGTGTGTGTGTGAGTGTGTGAGTGTGTGAGTGTGTGTGTGTGCGGCTACCACAGACCGCTCCTCGCCGTCCGCTTGGTTTCGCCGAACGTCCCCCCGCTCTGCGTCCAGCTCTTCCCTGAGTTTCCAAAACCCACGGCGCCGAGCGCAAAAGAATGTGTGACTCAGGAGAGACCTTCCTGTGTCAGACCTACGCTCTGTTCTGAAGGTCAGAGGTGATACTAAACTGGCCTGGACACTGATGACACATCCCAGGCCTTTATATCAGCCCTAGGGTGGGCAGGTGGGGAACTAAAACTAGTGAAAGGGTATTGTTGGGTGTTGCGTTTACAAGGAATTTAACATTTAACTTTATGCTAAACCCGGTGATTTAGTGTGCGCAGGATACATTCAGGATGGATACATGATGGTGCTGTAAGCCATGCAGTGTCCGTTAGATCCTGTAAGGTGTAAAACTGTAAATATGTGATTAGAATATTCTGAACTTAACATTCGACTGCCAATGTAACAATCGCTGTAACTGAAAGCAGTGGTGTTAACACCGGCTTAGAAAAATACAACTTTATAAACAAACCTACTCTTCAAAGGCTCAATAGGTTGCATCCATTTTAGGACCGTCTAGCGAAATAATAGACTGATTCATGTTCTCAAAGCCCAGTCAGTATTGTGAACCTGTAATACTCGATCTCCATGAACACAGGAATGAATGAACATTAGACCGTAGAGGGCCCACAACTCTTTAGGTTTGTACCAATAATGCCACACTGTTGCAGTAAAGATTGAGAGAACTGTATTGTTTGTTAGTAGAGCATTAGTAGACCATTACTTACAGTAAACATTCTCTAGGGGGTGTAATCTTACAATAAATGAATTAATCCATGGTGAAAAAAATAGATAAGCACTAGCAATAATGCCAGTGTTCGAGCTTTGATTAGCAAGGTGATAGCATGCAGATGCTAAAATGATGGTTTCCATCAGATTCAGATTCAGATTCCATCAGATTGCACACAATCTACCATTGCACCTTATCATGGTCAATATATCACAGGGCCAGTCCCTACCAGGTCCTTGTAATCACTTCACATGCTCTTTACTTCTTACTTTTCTGTGAGTGATTTTGATCTTTATGTGTGTGAGATATGTGTGTATATGTGTGTATGTATAAGCTACTGGATGCCTAAAATTTCCCTCGGGATGAATAAAGTATCTATCTATCTATCTAAAACCTGCCACTGAAGCTCACCGTCTCTCTCTGATAACGCTTTCGGTTCTGGTTCTGGCTCTGGTTCCGTTCTGGAGTCTCAGAACCTTGGTGCTTTCTGTCGAACCGGCCCGCGTCCATGCCAGTTTAAGCAGAACCAAAGTTCCACCGCCCTCATCATCAACGGAGGGCGTTGCTCAGTGCTTTCTTCTCCTTCTTCCTCTTGTCTTCAGTGCCTAGAATATGACACGCCCACTGGTGACGTCACAGTTAGCAAGGAAAAAAACGACGATTTTTTTGGTTCCAGCTGAGAACCGACTTTTCAGATTCCAAACCAACTTATTTTTGGTCTGAATGCGTCGGCCGGTTCAAAATTGGGTTCGGGAACCGGAACCGGCACAGAGCCCTGCCGGTGTGAAAGAGGCGCGTGTTCCTCCAGCTCTGTTCATGCATTCACACTGTGACCGATGAGGACACGGTCCCAGTCTCCCAGTCTCCCGTCTCAGGTAACGAAATGTCAACATCTGGCGGGTTTTTCTGTGCCAATCGCCAATCGCAGGCCCTGGAACGGCCACCGTTACTCCCTGCCAATCATGCGGCTCCAGGCAATTAGTGTGCTGAGCGGCTGCTCTGATTGGGTGGTTATCTCTGCAGATGTGTGTCTCTGGACTGGGCTGAAGAATGTTCTGGGTGCGATTCCAGTCCTGAGTGAAGCCCTTGATTACTGTACACAGGGAGAAAATGGGCTGTGCGAACCAGTGTTGCGCTGTGGGTCGAGACCCGAAATGGCCCTGGAATTAGAGGTGGGTTCTGGATTCGGAGTCGGTAGTCCACCAGGCTATGCTAGACCGTATGTGTATTTGCCAGGTCCATGAAAGGTACTACATTTAAGATTTGGGTCCCTATGTTAAAGAGTATTTCCAAGTCCTGATATTAAAAAGTTGGAAGAACCAGCAGTGTAAACTATAAGAGGTGTAAGTCAGTAATGGTGTCTGTGGAGGATATTAATGATACCGTGTTGTTGTTTTTTTTGGTCACTGTGCTCCGTGACCTCTCCCCCCCCCCTCCTCCACACACAGCTGCTCCGTGCTGACACACTGCAGGAAACGCCGCACAATATCTCCCTCCCGGAACATCCTTCCTCATCACGGCGCGTTCCTGCCATTGTCGTGCGTGACGACACAGGCATCGCGCAGCGAGCGCCTTATCCGCGCGCCAGCGCCGAGGCTCTCCGGCGTGTTTTTTCCTCGTTCTGCGTCTCTCCGGGTCGGCGGACGGGGAGAGGAAGCGCGGACGCGCCGAAAAGACGTTTCCCCGAGACGGCCGATTCGCAGAGACGGCGAGGACTCTCCCCTGGGACGCTGGGACGCTCGAACGCTGGCGCGTAACGCCCTTCTCGGACACTCGCTGGGGCGCGACGCCCTTCCTGCTCTCCTGTAATGTCCCCGTAGCCACGGTTACGTCACCACGGCGTCACACGGGAAGTGTGAGAATGTTGCTTAAGCAGTGAGGAAAAAAAAATACCATAATATGAATGTCGCACCACATCTAAATAGAAAAATAAACTAGAGGTCACCTCATTAACACCTTTATATTTTTTTACTCCAATCCAATCCAGTTCCATTTTATTTGTATCGCACTTTTCACAGACTGTCACAAAGACGCTTTACATAGTGAAAATGGGAAATATCAGCCCCAAGTCCCCAAATAGCATATGAGGTAAACAACGCCCCAGTAGGAGAAAAACCCTCAAACAGCGGTGAGAAGAAAACTCCCCAATCCGGAAGAAATCGCGAGAGGAAACTGGCTATAGGGGGGGTGCCAATCAGTAGCTGGCCTATACAGTAGGGTGAGATGGTAACAGCTCTGGCATTGAACTAGCTTCATATCGTGGTCTTTTCCCCCACTGATTAGTTTGGCATGGACCCCAGCCAGTAGGCATTGCAAGATTGATAACACCTGTTATCAATACTATTGCTGTTGTCACAATGCCGTGTTCAATATTGCTCGAGTGTTTGTCACTGTTCTCGGTCATTGGCCAGTGCTGGCTATCATATAAAACCATACCACTCCTTGGTCTCAGTTGATGAAAGAGAGTAAATCTGTGGAACAGGCTGATTTTTAGCCGCTGTGTTATTTATTAATATAGTTGATTGTCCTCACCGAGCAGGGCTTGTGCTGCGTCCAATCTCAATCTCGCATAATTTCCAGTCATAACAAAATATTCTGGGATGGTGGGAAAAACATTGTGAGAGCCCCCTTTTGCCCTCAGATTTCAAGAGAACAATGGCGTCTCTCCCGAGTTTCAGTCTCTCCACAGCAGCCAGCCGAGGAGCAGTTTGGAAAACAAAGGGGAATTTCCATCTCGAGTTCGAAAAACAAAGGGACCGAACGCCACGTTCCTCCGTTAACAAAAGGACATTCTTTTAAGATGAGTCGGCTGCCGTGGACCGTGGCTGATGCTGACGAAGATGTTTCCTGCTCCTGTTCAATCTAAAAAGTTGCACGTTAATTAAAATAAAGTCATGAATAATTAGTACCAGGCTGACAGGAGCGACTCCTGGTGTAGGGCTAATTTGCAGTACGATACGTAATCAGGCTCTCTGCCCTGTCAAGTTTACGGTTTCTCTTCAGCGCACCGGAGGGCCACAGGGAGCAAAGCTCGACATAGTTTCAACTGGAACATCGGCCCCTAACAAGAGCACCTTTCCATAACCCCGCTGAAACATCTTACAAATTCAGCTCTTAAGCCGGTCATTTTGTGACGCAGAGCCACCCGTGTTTTCCCACGCTGACGCGGGAAAGCTGGCTACTGTTTGGAGCCACCGACACCTCGCTCTCTCTTTAATAATTTAGGAGTCGATAGTCAGCTTTGTGTGTGGCTCGTTTTCTGATAAACTTTATGTTAAACCTTTATTAATCACAACAACTCGTTGTGAGGGCTCACCCCGGCTGGCAGCGGGATCATGGACCAGGCGGGGGTGGTTGGATTGCAATCACTCACACCCCTACAGGCTTCGGAGCCATGGTTGAAAACCGAAACCCAGGGCTATAAGCACTGCCAAGTTCAGCACAGGTGACCTGTGCACTCATACAGAGGAAGGGAGTGTATTGTGTTAAAGGTACAATAGTTAAGATGGATGTGTTAAAACATTGTTACAAGACCATTGTAAATCCCTTCCTATCATTGAAAAAGGCTCACTGACATGTTGACTCACCCTCTGCCAGTTGACGGACTGATACTCTGTACCAAAACATTATATAGCTGTACAATAATGGGTTGAAAATGAGAGAGGGCTCATTGGTTGAAAATTGGTTCTAATTCCCACAGCCAATGGGGTTTAATGTAATTTGTGCATTCACAGAGAAGGGGGAGGGATAAACACTGTTATGGTTTGAGGGTGTTTGGTTGCTGCAATTCCTCTTTTGACCATTAGAAGTCCCAGATTACCTGTTGTACCTTTAACCCAGCTGTATAGCCCCGTGGGGTCCCCAGGGCGGTCAGTAACACCGCTACACACCTCCCACTGCCAGAGGATCGAGAGTCACAGCGTGTGGCAGAATCTCACTTTGTGTGTCAGTGATACATGATGTCTAAGACCTTCCTCCTCTATCCCCCGACAAAGAAGAGACTCATTTCAACCACGGTGAAGGAGTGCTGCACCTGAAGGATGGTATGCATGCATTGGGCGATGGTATGCATGCTCTTTTCCACTGCGACGTACAACACAAAGTGGTTACAAAGAGTGGTGCGAAATTGCTGAGAATGAATTCTTACCATCCAATGCCGACTGTAGCTTTTCCATAACTCATAGATTCATGTTTTTTTCTCTTGTCGGGTGCATTTGTGCAGTGTTGCTCTGGGTCCCCCGGTGCATTGTGGGAGATGGACGGATAGGTGGCCTTCAGGTGATTGTGCAGTGTTGCTCTGGGTCCCCGGTGCATTGTGGGAGATGGACGGATAGGTGGCCTTTAGGTGATTGTGCAGTGTTGCTCTGGGTCCCCGGTGCATTGTGGGAGATGGACGGATAGGTGACCTTTAGGTGATTGTGCAGTGTTGCTCTGGGTCCCCGGTGCATTGTGGGAGATGGACGGATAGGTGGCCTTTAGGTGATTGTGCAGTGTTGCTCTGGGTCCCCGGTGCATTGTGGGAGATGGACGGATAGGTGGCCTTTAGGTGACAGCCCGCGGTTGTCTGGCCTGTTGTCTCTCGCCGACGCAGGTTACACCCCGTCTCTCTGCGGGATAAAAAAGTCAACACCACCTCACCAACATGTCTCTCACCTCTGTGCCTGTGTCTAAGAATCCTCTGGCCTCCTGTCTCTCCGATAGGCTGCGTCCCAGGATGGGAGAAGGTGAGAGGAGGTGTTATTGGACAGAAAATCTCTAAGGGGAATGTTCCCCGCGACCACGATCGACAGACCCGCGCTGGCTGTTAGAGTTCGCATCGAGCCCCGGTCGAGAATGTGACCGGAACGTCACGGAAACCGAATGTGCCTCACTTTTCGGGCTGAGGAAGAATTTCACGGGGTGACATTCAGGGAAATGGTGGACGATTGACCCGGAAATCGATTGAACCAAGCCGTTAAATTCTCCTTGAAGGAGCTAGGAAGCAAAGACGAACACATCCTTTGTGGAAGTATTTTTTCAGAAAGCCTGACGTATAAATGATCGACCTGTGGATCCACCTCTCCCCATCTTCCACACCTGTCCTGGCTTTGAATTGCTGTTTGAAGGAGCAAAGATGTTTCTATTGGTTTCTTTGGGAATTGAACCTGTATCCTTGTGGTTACAAGCCCAGTTCCATCCCCATTATACTACATTGGTACCACCCATTACATTACATTAATGGCAGACTTCTTATCCAGAGCGACGTACAGTTGATTAGACTAAGCAGGAGACAAACCCCCTTGGAGCAATGCAGGGTTAAGGGTCCAACCTTGCGGGTCCCAGTCATGTGCCTTAACCACTAGGCTACACCCCAGTGTAGATCCTTACTGTGCAGAGGCGGGGCATCACATGGTACAGAGCCTGTGAGTGACAGGTTCCTGTGGTGTTTCATTCCGTGTCACTAGGTGGTGCTATATTTTAATGAGTTCCAGTGTTAGTCACCCTAGTCTACACTAAGGAGAAATTAAGAACTGTTTCACTGAAATAACCTACTACATGCCTGCATCTGCCTGCTACCTAACTTTGTTATTTTATTAATAAAGACATTAAGTAACTTCTCGCCTATGTTATAAATCCGCGCTACAGATCAGTCCCTCTCCCTTACGCATGGCCTGGTGCCGGACCTGGGATTGACAGCCTTCAGACCCTGTGATTGATTGATGGGAGCCTTCACATCCCTGTGATTGGTTGATGGGAGTGTTCACGGACCTGTGACTGATTGATGGAGTGCTCTCGGCACGGAATACCCACGGGGCCCAGTGCGGCAGTATGGTTCCACCTGATGTCCACATCCTGTCTGCTGCGATCGATGGGACTGCCTCCATGATCCACCCGTAGGAATCAGCATTTATGCGAAGGACCAAAGGGCATTTCCACCCAGCTGTGTGTGCGTAGCTCCAGTAAAACTGGCTGACTCACTTTCTGTTTCTCTCTTTTTTTTTAATTGTCTCATATTTTGGGCTTCCAGCTGATCTCCTAAAATGCATGTTCAAAAGGAGAAGCAGTTCAAAAGCCAAAGAGGGGAAGTTAATCGAAGCGTTAATCAAAGCTGCTCGGGCGAGCGTAGCGTTAAGCTACAACATTAAACGACTGCACACACTGTAGGAGACGGGCAGCCTAACACACAAAACGCCATACGTCCAGTTTTACACGTCCGGTTTTGTGTTCACACACACACACACACACACACCTCCCCGGTCAGGCAGCGCCCAACCTCTCGTGGTTATGCTTCCACGTTGTCAGCTGCGCATGTTGTCTGGTTTTGACAGACGCTAAATCCGGAAACACAACCTTTGAGTAGCGAGCACTTCGTGTCCCTTTCGTGTGCGCTGCCTCTGTCCATTCGGCTGCCAGCCTGGCGCGGTACGCAGCGTGTATAGATCTCATTTTCCGAACCCGGGGCACTGCCGCTCCGTCCAAACCGCCCTGGCAGCGGTGTAGCGCTTAAATCAAACCCGCCGCGGCCGCCAGCATCGATAGCGACGTCAGAGAGATGTTCGGCGGAACAGCTATGGCAACGCTCCCGCTCGTTAACTTGTGTCCAGTTTTCATTAGCTGCTCTGCGCTGTAAACAATGTGTTTGCGCCGGAGAGTCCTGCTCCTTGTTGTCTACGGGTAGGAGGTCTTCGGCAGTATTCCGACGTGTACAGTGTGTACTATTCTACAGCGGCTCAAGAGAAAGCCTTTTTCCAAGGTTCCCGTCCCTGTTAGTGAGACGGGAGTCTCTAACTCCCCTCAGAGAGTGTAAAAAGACTATTATCCAAAGCCGCAGGAGTCTTTGTCGGGGGTGAGTATGTCTGAAAAATACCAAAGAAGCAGTAAGAGGTGGCCTATTCCTATTTATCTTCCTTCATATTTTCTTTCTTTTCAATGCATAGCCATCATATCATGTAATAAATCACCAAGGACCCCATTTCCTAGGCTGGTGCACCTGCATTTAGCACACATGAACAGCCATATGAACAACCTTCTGCCATTCATCAAGGCTGGCTGCAGTTGCAGAAAAAGTAATTGTGTGTTTCTTACCATCTGGGGGAAACGGTTCTTTACTTCTGAGCAGTTATGAGAGCATTCGCATGGCTGCAATATAAAATATTAGGGTTTTGACGACGGAAATTGAATGAAATGAGAGATTACCCGATGTTCCGGTAGTTCCAACGTATCTCCACATTCGTTGTCTCATTCAGGTTTTACGGTGGAACTGGCCTTTCGGTACACTACACCACACGTATACGACAAACTATTTAAAGTTGTAGAAAAAAAATAGCATTTAAAAAATGAGCTGATGTGAGATGAGATGTGGCCATTTGTGTAATTACTCTTTACAAATAACGCACTCAATCAAGAGCTTATGCCACAGCATACTTTTCTCCCCAATAAATCCCCCCTCCCCCATCCTTCTTTTTCACACTCCATTTCCTTCTCCATATTAATAAGGGTGCGCTCTCCAGTATGAATCTCACACAGTCAAAACAGGCCGCTCAAAGACTCAGAGCATCGGCCCCGCAAGACGGGCCTGCGCTCCGTCGATCCTTGGGAGCCGGCCTCTGCTGTCTGTTTAATCCTTATGAATACACATTAGTTCATATTTCTTTCTGCTCTTTCCGTCTATTTTTAAAATGTGCTCCCAGGCAGCCTGCGAGGCCACGCGTATGAGAGATTAATATTCGCGTCCGACACGCTCGGACAGGGATCAAGCACCCGGGCGTTTAGGCGATGACGCGGGCGTGTGATCTGAGACGCAGGGCCTGCGAGGATCGCCTTTCTACACGCTATCGTCTCGACGCTTCACGTTCAACTGCAGCCACACACAGGGGGTCAAATACGTACCCTAATTGTATTGGAATTCAAATGCCTTTCTTTCTTTTTTTAAAGATATTTTTTAGGCCTTTTTCAGCTTTATTGGACAGTATATAGTATAGAGAGACAGGAAGAATGGGAGCGAGAGAGAGGGGAAGACATGCGACAAATGTCGGACGGTCGGATTCGAACCGCCGACGTCGCGGCTCGCAATGAGCATGCGGTCAGTGCTCTACAGGCTGCCCCACCGAGACACCCCCTCAAATGCCTTTCTACGCTTTACTGAGCTTGTGTCTGGTGTATTGGAACCTATGAAATAAATCTCAGAAAGTGCGCCTTCAGGTCCTCTTGGTTGGCTCAGTTGCGCCATTGAAAAGCGTAGAAAAGTATTTTGACCCAGGCCTGACCTGACCTGTGCCGTTAAACTGTAACTAATTCAGTAACCAGAGGTTGTTACTGAGTAACTGGCAAACAATGGAACATGCGGCATTCTTAATTATGCATGTGAATATTTAAAAATAAATATTTACACTCATATATGCCATATCTTCATGATGCACAACCAATAATCCTTGCCTGTTAATTTCACAATGTGTCCTCACAATGCAGAATGGTTTAGTTTTTATAGGAGAGCTGTAACAGGGCTGTTTCATGTGTGTATTTAAGAATTCCGCCAACTGCCGTTTCATGTTACCTACTTTAGTGTTACTCAGTAATAACCTCTTGTTACCAAATTAGTTACAATTTAACAACACGGATATAGCTGCAATATAGCTTAGTATTATGAGTAAGCTTACGAATATAGCGTTTTATTGTGAAGTGTTGCCCAGCACTGTACAGGGTTCAGCATTGGCCTGGCCATGTGTCTGTAATTGAGTCGTTTCATCAAGGTCAGATGCCAAGTGTTATGTTAAAGCCACCTTTCCAGTGGCCAAACTCTATTGAGAAGGAAGCGTTGCTTTAGGGGCCAATACTCACACCTGTTTCAAGCCCAGCTCCACAAGAACGTGTTTTTTGGCCTCCTCTAATCTCCCTGATTTTTGTGTTGTTTCTCATGCTTGTTGTTTCTCACCCCCTGTGTATGTAGAGAATTGTCCTTTATGAAATGCAGAACAGCATGGTACCCACAGGAAATGGGTGGGGGGGGTTATGACATTTGTGGCGGGGTTGATACAAAGATTGGATTGTCGCAGGCTGTGCAGTTCTCCCTGGCGTGGCACGGTGCAGTATATAGGAGACGGGCACGGTGCAGTATATAGGAGACGGGCTGGAGAGAATAAGACCGGGACTGTGGCTATAGGACATAATGTCCTGTCATAAACGTCGGGGTCAGCAGTTCTTGTGGATTTTATTTGTTGTTGCAGCAGGAGAGCACTTGAGGGGTGTTGAGAGCGGGCGGGAGTGGAATGGGGATGGGGGGGGGGGGGGGGGTTAGTGCGGAGAGGGGGGGTGCGGGGGAGTGCAGTCGCTGGCGAATTTCGCGCAGCGTCCAGAAGCCCGCTGGTGCAGAGCGATGGTCTGCCACGGGCTCCGCCCGGGCTCCACCGCTCTGATCTCCGGTGCCTCTCCCCTCACGGATGGCCGGCTGGTTTGTTTCGCCCCGCCGGAGCTGCTCCGTGGCGAGCGGCACCCCGTGCGCTGATCCCGGCGGGCGTCAGCCCAATGCCTTCAGCCTCACCGGCCGACAAGAAAGAAAGAAAGGCCTCTCTGTAAACACACGACCCAAGGCCCTGTGAGGAAGCGTGGAGACCCCGAATGCAATGCAGCGAACCTAAAGCATGCTGATCTTTCTTTGTAAGACGGATATTCTTTGTGTGTGTGTGTGTGTGTGTGTGTGTGTGTGTGCGCGCGCATGTGATTGATGTTGCCGTGTAACCAAACCACGACCTGGCCGACACGTTTCTTCTGCACGAACATTTTGTTCGCCAGCCTGGATGTCAGGCAGCTCTGCTAAATGCCACATAGCATCATAGCAGGTTGCTAACTGTTAGCCTCAGCTAATACCTGCATACGGACCTGCACAGAGACATGCAGTGGTTTCCATTAGAACGGAATGCCTGAGAGCCTCCCAGCTAATATGTTCTCACAATGTTACTGGAATGTTTTCTCAGTGTTATGTGAGTGTGTGCAGTAACAGTAACTCCAGGCTTTTAGTGACCCTCTCTCAACCCAGGTAACCGGTGATTACCCGAGTGATCGCCACTGGTCCTGCCACCTCCTCGGGCAAGTCCCTGGCTCCATCCTTTGCTTCCGGACGCTGTAAATCCTGCAGGGCTCCTGGTCCTTAAGTGTAAACACACGCTCTGACACTTCCTCTGGACGCCGGTCTCCCGTTCCTCCTACGTCACGTACAGTATCGCTAAAGGAGGAGGATATCCTTCATCCCCGCAGCACCGAATCCTCGCTTTGTGTTGCCTAATGACCTCGTAAACCCCCTGCAAACTGGCTGGGATTCTCCCGCTGACAAATTTAGTTGAACTGTGCCTGTTCATACTTCATCCGGCCTGTTACATGCTGTAATATTATTAATTACTTCAAACTCATTAATCTTATTAATTTAGCGCATTATGGTACAGTAGCGCGTAGTCTCATTCTAACCTTTTGAGGTGTCAGATCACGAATGCGTGATTAGAATGTTCTGAACTGCACGTTCTAATGCCGATGTGGCAGTCGCTACTGGCAACTGAGAGCAGTGGAGTTCTAGAACACTGACAAAATAAAAAACATTCCACAAAACGCACTTTCCAAAGGGCTAAAGCCTTGTCGAGGTGCATTGTGGATACAATTGCATTCACCTTCTCACAAACGATTCCAATTTTTCAGTGGGTAGTTCCGCAGTTCCGTTCGTGTGGTTGTACGTCGGTCGTGAGTAAATGAGCAGGAAATCGGCAAGAAAAGGAAAAAGAAAGCACCCGGTGGTTTTCCCGCTCGTCACTCGGTACAATACATTGCACGGCCTGGTTGTTGAAGAGCGGACATGACACACCCTGATGAATACTCATGTTCATGCCTCGTGTTGACGCATCACACAGCGGCTGCGGTGGCCGCAGAGTTAATTGATGTGTCAGTGGGCGCAGACACGACCAACCGCCCACACATCCAGGGGTCGGCGCCCTGTCCGAGCGGCTGAAGGGCCGCAGGGGGGTGGATATGTCACCTGGCTTCCAGAACCAGGGTATTTTTAATCCGCTCTGCGTGATGTTTGAATGGTAAACCGACTCAATCGGAAAAAAATAAATAAAACACAAGCCTGCACTGATTTAGTGTCCAATTCTACGATTCCATCTTTGCCGTACATGAATAATAGATGTTGGTTTCAGTGGACTCCATAAAACCACTGTTGACACATATTAAACAATGGAGTCTTACTTTACAACGCTGACATGGATAGCCTCCCCACGCAAACGTCGCTGAGGAGTCTGTATTGTACATCTGCACACCCACACGAGCACACACAAATCAGATTCAAAGGCTATGTAAATGAATTAGTGGCCACAGATGTGATTATGTTTCTCCCCCATATTGAAATAAAGCCTTAGCAGCATTGGATAAAAGCAAAACAGAGTGGGGGGGGGGGGGGGGGGGGTTTGTCTTGAAAATCCAATAAAAAGTATGTGTTCCCAAGCTGGTACCTCATGATATTTACACCCTGTATCCTTCGCTGACACATCAATATTGATCAACAATATGAATATCATATTGAGAATGAAAGTACTGAATACTTAGTTATCTCACTTAGCCTCTCTCATTCCCTTAAAGGGATAGACACACACGTTTGTGCTGTATTTCTCACGGTAGACGTGTTCGATATTTATTTAATTGGACATTTATGAGGGATGCAGAGCAGTAGCTAACTGATTTATGGGTGCGCTTTTAGGGAGTTGGCGAATAAGCATGCCAGAGAAATTAGCTCACAGGACCTCTATTGCAAGAGATGGTCAGGAATCAAAGGGAGTGGTTGAGGTGGCAACCGTGGACACTGATTAACCCTCTAAGGCAGGGCTGCCCAGCCTGTCGATTTGCACTCCAACCCTAACAAAGCACACCTCATTCAACAGCTAGAGCAGGGCTGCCCAACCCTGTTCCTGAAGGTCTACCATCCTGTAGGTTTTCACTCCAATCTTAACAACAAAGCACATCTCATTCAGCAGCTAGAGATCTTGTTGAGCTGTGAATTGGAAGGGTCAGGTGTGCCAAATTAGGGTTGAAATGGAGACCCGGAGGATAGTAGATCTCCAGGAACAGAGATTGGTCGGTTGCCACTGCTTTAAGGTGTCAGATCACAAATATGTGATTAGAACTTAACTGAACATTCTAACGCCGATGGTAACCATCACTACTGGCAACCGGAAGCTTTCATTCCTTACATTCCAAAAAAAAAAACCCTACTCTTCAGTGGATTAAAGAGTTGATGGACAGAGCGCTAAACCGTAAACGCTCTGCCTGGTGACACCCCTCTGCCCTGAAGTGCAGCCTGAGGGCCAGGAGACGGGAGGAGGACTAATCTAAAAGTGCTGTGGCCGTCGGGGGGCAGCCTGCTCGGTGACGGTGACGGACAGGTTTATTACGTTACCCAGTCTCTGGTGACCTTCAGACGGATTAAAGGCACCTCGTCTCTTCAGACGGAACATTTACCACTGCTCTCAGCATTCGCTGTGGGGTCATCTCGGAGGGACGAGGGCTCACGGCCATGGCAACGGGCTGGATCGACTTCCGCAGAGAGTCGACTGGGGCAGACCGCATGCAAAACGAACGCACGGTGCAAGAGTGAGGATGTTTGTCAGGTTCTTTTATTTTTTTCCCCTCTTCTTCTGTTGTGCCATTATGGTTGCCACAGCAACAGCGGTGATGTGTCGTGGTTGCCATGTAAATCCATATTATTATTTCGGAGTTGGGAGAGACACAGGCTTGGGCTGTGCTGTGCGGTTCACACCGCTGATGGAATGGGCCAAAATCTTCAGGGTTATATCACCTGGTGCCCAAATGCAGCCAAACTTAAAAATGGTCTCAGGAAAAAAAAAAAAACAAGGTTCATTTACTATCCGGTCCAAACAGGCTCTAAATGAGTGCAATGATCCATCCTGCTTTACATGATTCATGGATATTTATTTAAATTACGTACATGTTGTTGCATATTGCAGTGAGTTCCTCGATTAATACACATGTTTATTGCGGGGTTACATTCCTAACAGACCTGTAAAAGAATACTATTTACAGCATTGCTGCTGTCACAATCAATAGATGTAATGTAGTTAGTGTAACGTACAGTACTGTTAAAGATTGTGTTCCCTCGCAGGGTTAATGTTTCAGTTCTGATATGAAAGGCTCCTGTTTGCCACCTCTTTATGTGCGTGTGGGCTTTGCACTTCCTGCCCCGGATTTGCCAGCCAATCAGAAAACACGTTAAAGTACCGACTCTATCCCTGGTGCCAAGCCATTATTGTGCCATGCATCCGTTCACCTCTAGCACAGAATAGCTCACCTTTGGCCTGGTATTTAGGCTGCGGGGAAATGTGTGCAACTGTCTTACTGAAGGACCGTCGTTGTTATCCCAGTGTGGTGTATGCCAGTGTGGTGTACCCCTTTGAGCGCACGGTATGGAGGGGTGTCGGGGCAGAGTCTGTGAACGTCAGTCACGCGTACGCGAAGGAACACGGCAATATCGATGGCTGGCATTTATATAGCGCCTTCATCCAAAGCGCTGTACAGTTGATGCTTCTCATTCACCCATTCATACATGCACTCTCACACACACACACACACACACCAATGGCGATTGGCTGCCATGCAAGTCCCACTCAAGACGTCACTTTAAAGTCCAAGGGCAGGCACACGCCCCCGATTTAACACAGGTTCTCTGAATCGTAATTCTGAAGCTTTTGCCTGAGCAGAAGTCTGACTTAAGAAGTCTGATTTTGGAGTGGAAGCGGTTTGCCCCCGGAGGCCAATGGCGAAGCGCGGAACACAGCCCTGAGAAAATAAACAGATCGGTCTGTCGCCCCGATCGATCGGGCCGCCCCTCGCCATGGAAACGGTTGCCGCTCCGGGCTCAGGGTGAGGAGGGGCGCGGGGGGGGGGACTTGTGTGGCGCTAAGCAGCACAGCTGGTGAATTAACAGGCCCGCTCCCCCGCCCCTCCGCCGGGACTCCGCCCGATTAACTTGTCAGGCTTCAGGTGTCGGACGGGGGGTCGTCCGTGCCGTCGCGCAGAGCGCCGGGACTCGGGGTGACTTTGCTGCCGCGGGCTCCCCGGAGCCGTTTTTTAAGGGGGCGCGGAATGGATTTACTCAGCCATTCCGGGCTGCTTCGCCGTGAAGTTCCTGTTCCGGGCGACCGCCTCGTACTTAATTCCACAGCCGTGGCTCTCGCCATCGCAAAGGGGAGGGCCACGCGAAGCAAAGCGGTCTTCTTTCTGTAGGTTCAGTGAATTAGCCGCTAACCGTTCACCGGCCCTCCCTGCCCACCCTGTGGCCTGTGTGTCTGCATTAATTGGCTTTGGGACGTTGGTGATCGGAGGGGATTCCTGCCCTGCTCCGTAGGGGCTGGTCATTAGCATTAGCATGGGGGGGGTTCCCTGCCGAACGGGCTATTAGATGCACTTTCAGTCGCTTTAATGTTAACATGGCCCACCGAGGGAGAATGGCTGACCTTTGACCTTTTCGCCCCTCCCTCTCTCCCTTCCCCACGGTTGAATTCTCTCTTTCTGCTGTTGCTGTTGATCTCTCCTCCATGCTTAATGTATTTTGTCATAGTTTGATCAAAGCCAGCCTGGCTTTTATTTCTGGGGGTTTTTTTTTGTTCTTGCTGGGGGTATAGACACTGAAGTCAATCAAGTTTACAGGAAGAAGGAACGGCCTTTCTTATTAAGCAGGGACACACAACTCCAGTCCTGAATGGCCAATCTGCATGCTGGGTTTTGTTCCAACCAGTTACCTTGGTTTTAGTTTTGACAGCTCTATAAACTACACTACGCCTGTACTTGAGAGCAGTAAAATCATTAGGACACACTTGCAGTCTGTGGTTGTTGCTGGTGCTTATACCAATCTCAGATCAATATATGATTGATCTAATTAAATAATTAAGAGCGGAAGTTCAACCAAGATCCTTAAGCGATTCGGTCCTTGTTGTACCCCCCTGATATAACCTCACCGTGCTGAGCTCATAGTCCGCTGGCAGAGTGAAAAGATCAGGTGATTTCTCTCCATCAGTGATTTCCACAGTAGCCCTGGGCCTGGTTTATTGTGGTCATTAAAGGATTTGTTGCATTTACTGCTAAATGTAGGGACTTTCCCTGTTCCCTGGCCAAATTTTAAGGTCAGTCAGGCTTTCTGAATCATCCCCTACATTATCCCCTCCTGTAATTAGCATAATTAATTCCATCCTCTCCAACTAATGAGCTATAATGGAAACTAGTAAAACAAAATGGCTGCCACACATCACATCACTCTGGCAGGCAGTACACACTGCTGGAGGTAGCGGCCCTCTCTTCCTTCACCGGAAAGTGATTTGAGATCCTGTGATGGATTTAAATGGGCTACATAAATGCAAAACACTATCATACATGTATTGTCTGTATAAGTTTGATAATTTGCCAGTCAAATTACCTTCTGGATTCTGTGGCAAACTTGATTTGTCTTCAAGGCCATTATTTTAAAGGGGCAGTTTGGCACCCCAAAATATAATACATCTATATTTACACTTAGCCGGAGTGTCATCTATCCATACAAATTTTACAGGTTTTCTTGATATCTGCCACCACTGAGTCTTTCATACAATACCTTCAATGTTTTTTTTACCTAAATTGTTTACTTATGAGTGTAGTGTTGCACGCACAGTGCGTTATATCAAAGCTATTTCAGATCGTCGCGCTGTGAGACACGTGTGGCGTGTGCAGTGACGGTGACGGAGGCCCTGTCTGTTTTCTGTCCCGCAGAGAGCCATGAGTAGAGTGGAGGAGGGGCCGGACCACATGATACCATGACGACACGTCTGCAGGTCCTGTGCTGCCGACTGCTGAGTAAGTCTCCGCACCGCCAGTCGCTCACGTCCGACCACGTCCGCTCGAGGGGGGGTCAGGTTCATAATGTGGGGGGAGGCTTGATCGCGAGCGAGGGGCGGAGCCGTCAGAACCGATGGTTGAGCCCGGGGGGGGGGGAGGGGGGGGGGGGTTATGGCCTTGCGCTGCCTCTGATAGGCCGGTTCTTCGTGAGGTATGCGTAACCAGGGCGTGACCTTTGCATTCTGAGTAGTTTGGAGATATTGAGCGTTCACATCCTGACACAGCGAAACTGAAATGCAGGGCGGCATGGATCAAAATGACGGTCGCCCTAAAAGTACTCATCAGTACAACATGTACGAAATCCTATCGAATTGCCCTATGAACGATATATTTCTGACAACTAATTTTTGTGAAAAATGTCAAGTAGAAAGGTCAGTCAGAGTCTCGAGGGGGAGTTGTCCAGGCACCAGCCCAGGTAGGCTGCTCGGACTCCCAGAACTCTTACGCTGGGATCAGTCCTGTGTACAGAATGTCTTACACAACAGTATACCAAAGCTAAGCCAAGGAGTCAAGTGTAGTTGACTCCAGTGTAGTTTGGGTTTTTAGCCTGTTTGTTTGGCGATGTTTTTAAAGAGGATTGCAATAGCGTGAGCTCTGAGCCACGGATTCAATCATACCGCCGCTCCAATTAATCTCACTTTTTATTGCCGCTCAATACAGCTTTTAAGCCAATGATACATTTTTCTATCGCAACAGAGTGCTTTGCGTCTGCAGCAATGTTTGAGATGTAATATCATTACAAACACAGCGCTACTGATGGAAATTGTTATGGAGCCGAGAACAAAATCAATTTCCAAAATATAATTTTACAGGGAGGACCGTAATGCACAGATAGCTGACATTTTATATTGACAGGAGCTTTGTTGTAAGTAAAGGATTGCAGGGCATGGACTCTCAAGGGTTCTAATTAGATCTTATTCAAAGTGCCCGCCCGGATTGCGCTCACAAACATTCCAGTTTGGCTTCTAATCCCAAGAGCCATTGTGAGGGTCCCGTTTCAAGTGTGGAATTCCTGTTTAGGAATTCCACGTTCCTATCTGCGGAAAACAAACTTCCATCAGGGACCCGGTAAACACGTCTCGGAGGCCCCGCCCAGACTTAGGCTGCCACGGCAACCCTCGGGGGCTGCCGTAGACCCGCTCTAATCAGGCGAACGCAGCGGCCACCCCCAAACAGGAAGTTTTTCCCCTGCTGCGTGATGGATGCTGTTCCACGCTTATCTCTCAGGGCACACCTGCCCCTCCCCCCCCCAGGCAGGAAGTGCACCGCGTGCCCCGCGGCCTCCTGGGAAGGGCCGAGTCACCCTTCCCACACTGGCATCTGCTCGGCCCGACCGAGGGTCCCCGTCGAAGGCGTTTGTCCCCACCAGCCACAGCTGCGGGCTTTGTTGCGCCTTTCTGCCTGGACGTGTTTTTTCCGTTTCGAGACATGTTCCTCGGCGAATGCGGCTGCATTGTTTTTTTTTTAGGTGAACGCAGGCCGTGACGAACTCACAGCACAGGTCCTGGAAGGGAACGGCAAACATTCCCAAGATGGGAGCCTCGTCAAATTACCCATAATGCATACCGCGTGGCTCCGTGACCGAGTGAGCCATGAGATACTGTATATTTAGCGATTTATTCAGCCAGGGAGGAAAGCAGGAATTTGACGCTGACGCTTTTTTTTATCCAAAGCACTCATAACTTGTAATTTATCCGATTCTCGCAGTTTTATTTTTACCTGCACAGGAGACATCTTTGTCGGATAAGTTTCAACGCTGAGAGTTTTACTTATGATGCACTCCTTCAACAGCTTTGATGGTTTCATATTGTTTTGGGCTTGGAGTGAAATGCCTCCGTCAGGGGATAAGGCACAGCCCGCGTTCCCAGAAGGACTCAAACCCGCAAGCCTCGGTCAAGATTTTATTGAAGGAGACTAAAAATAGAGCAGCTGGCACATTAGGACTTCTAAAAAACCCCCTTGGCGGCGCGGTCTTTGCTGCCTTTGGCTTCTTTCCATTCTGTGAGTGTCATAAACCTTTCCTGGCGAATGAATAGCAAACGCATCAGAAGAACGATTGCCAATAATGGAGGGCTAAATGTGTTATTCTTCATTATTCTTCATTTCAGGCCCAGGAACACTTAGATATCACATCATCAACAGCGATTTCAGAATGAGGTTCTGGCCTATTTAAATACCGGTGGAGAAATCTGACCGAGGAGCCGGTCGGATAATTCAACTGATTTATTAAAAGGAAATTGATCGCGGGAGGCCACTTATAGAGTGCCCGTGTTGTCTTCGCACTGAATCAAGTGTTTACCCGCCCACAAACGGGCATTACGGATTCAGAGTCATGCCTCAAAAAATCACCATGCAGGGGCCGGTGTCTCCATCGATCAGCATGTAAAACAACCAGCGAGTCAGACTCATTGAGATTCCGACTTGTGTTGCACCTCCTTGTAGGACATGGCCATTATACCCATAAATTAGCATCGTTAGACACGTACACGTAGGCTATTATCATCATTAAAGGTGAGCACGGAAGGCCTAAATTATTCATTCGAATTATTCTGACATCTGACATCTTAATGCTGCTGCAGGGTACTGCCCGTGTTTGTGTTGATGGCCAATGTAATAAGAGTGTTACTCTAATTAACACAAGCATATACAGTACCCTGCAACAGCATTAATATATAGTGTGGACATGTATTTAAGGATTGCCCCTAGGGGTGGCCTGTAGCATAGTGCTTAAGGTACATGACTGGGACACACAAGGTCGTTGGGCCCTTGAGCAAGGTCCTTAACCCTGCATTGCTCCAGGGGAGGATTGTCTCCTGCTTAGTCTAATCAACTGTACATTGCTCTGGATAAGAGCGTCTGCCAAATGCCATGAATGGTACATTACATTACATTACATTACATTACATTACATTATTGCCATTTGGCAGACGCTCTTATCCAGAGCGACGTACAGTTGATTACACTGAGCAGGAGACAATCCTCCCCTGCAGCAAATTAGAACTATCTCATTTTCATGGGGATCCAAAATCACAGATACACACAGCTAAAATACATCAGACACAGTACATACACATACAACTTACACAGAGGCTCCAATCTACCCAGTCACCCACTCATCCCACCCAACCAACCCACACAAGATAAATACATGGGCAAATAATACAAATAAGCAAATAAAGAATAAAGTACAGTGCATACTGTAGTACATGCCAGAAAAAAAGCCATTAAGATGTTAAGCATAATATCATGGATGCATTTGATAGCCTACTGAAGCTGTTATTATTGTAGGTTGACAGCTTAGTGCTGCTGCAAGGTAAATGCATTTTGATTAGCCTCTTTCTTTAAAGATTGGGTTTCAAATGCACTCGCCCGTTTTACTTTGAGTTGTTATACCTTTGCACACTTTGTCTGCAGCAGTGCCATATCTGTGGAGCACCCAGAGGCTGTTGAGTGTGGGCACAAGCATAGCCAAATGTTGCCGGCTGTGTGTGTGTCGAACACACCACAGAGATGCTCTTCACTTCATTTCCACAGGGATGGAGTACAAATGAGCTTCTGGTTTCTGGACTTGATGCATAGTTATGGGGAGTGAGCAAGATGAACGTCATTTACATTATTACATTTTTGGCATTTGGCAGATGCTCCTATCCAGAGCGACGTACAATTGATTAAACTAAGCAGAAGACAGTCCTCCCCTGGAGCAATGCAGGGTTAAGGGCCTTGCTCAAGGGCCCAACGGCTGTGCGGATCTTATTGGGGCTACACCGGGATTAGAACCACCGACCTTGCGTGTCCCAGTCATTTACCTTAACCACTACGCTACAGGCCGCTCCACAGTCTGTTGGAAAAGCACCATTATTGATCTAACTGAATGTTCTCATCCAATGCAGAAATGTGCGGTCAAATGTTGTGTTGTTTGCTCGTCTGTCTGTTTTGTTCTTCAGATCAACGCACATGGTATCCTTATCCATGGTATCCTTATCCTGGAGTGCAGAAGCGGAAAGTCCAGGGGTCAGAAACTAAAAGTGCTGTCATGTGTTCCTTCCACCCATGAACTCACTCATTAGTTCTACCTCCTGGCTGAACAATTGTGCAGAATTAGCAGATCCAGGGTATTGGTACAGAATACCGGGGAGGGTACCAGTTCTTTTACTTTCCGGACTGGGATTTTCCACCGGAGCTGGAATGTCTGCCAACTGTTGGCCTTTGTGAGAGATTTCGTTCTTAGACATTGCTGATATCATAATACCCACCAAACACAGCCAACACAATCACCTCTCTTTCAAAGTCAGTCCAGTCTCCTTTTTCAGATATTCTAGCCCTAATCGTGGCTATAAATCCCCAACATTTACTTGGCTAAAAATAATTCTGACCTGGCTCATCTAGCATTGTTGCACATGACTCTGGCATTCTGGGATTAGGCCTAAATTTGACTAATTAATTAATGAATAGTTCAGCCACAGCTGCGTGCCTCCAGTTTGCACAAACCTTTACCTCATTTATCCTTATTTTCCAGTTCCTTGTACACCACCTGTTACCATACCCAAGCTATTTTTCATTATCTTCAGTTGTTTTCAGAAACATGAGTAGAATTAATCAGGACGGTGGTGTATGCCAAAACTCAGTTGCAACCTGTATTCACAGTGCATTCTGGGAAATCTCAGGCCACCATTTTCCCCCCCAGCTGAACTCAGAAGTTTTTTCTGGTGAATGGAGAAGAGGTATTATAGGGAATTGTAGTCTTTTTGTATCTACAATGGCATGCATGAAGGCTGATTCAGGGTTTAGATAAAGCCTCACATTGTCTAAGCCTGCCCCAGCCTTTTGGTCTCAGCCAAAGGGTGAGTCTTTCTGGAAAAAGCGAGGTTATTTTAGCTGTGATCCAGGAAAGGCCATCTCACACATTCCTTGCCCTGTATCCCTTTGCCTTTTTCCCCAAACATTGGCGTGGTGCACACATGCTGCTGTGCTTCTTGTCATGTCGCCATGCCGACCCGCAGTGACGGGCCCCTGCCAGCGTGTGGCGCTGTTCCTCGCTGAGCCCCGGGCACAGGCAGTGTGTGGGTGAGGCGAGAGAGCGCCGGCGCCGGTCCAGTCAGCTGTCGCCACGCCAGTGCTCCCAGTAACAGACCAGTAAACAGAGCCGACCCAGTGGGACAGCCCCGCCGCACAGATGATAAATGATGATTAAGATTTTCGGCGTCTATTTTTGGCTCACATGATTTAGATTAGAAGCAGACCGGGGGGGAGGATGAGGCAGCAAATATGATTTGTAGAAGGCGTCGGCAGGGGCCGTGAAACACGTTTTGTCCTCCGTGTGGGTGTTTTTATCGTCCGATCGCTTCGGCAGGATAGATAACGAGGACAAATAAAGGAAATGCGATTTAATAAATTACTTACCCTACAGGCATAAATTGTACCGGTGTTTTAGCCAGTTCCCACCCACCTGGGTCTAATAATGAATGTAAATAAAGCTTCTGTCGTCCCCAGTAATTCCTGCCTTGTTTATTTTCCGTTCAGTCTCATTAAAATGAAGCCGGTTCTCAGTGGAGCACATCAAGTCCATTGTAATGCTAGCTCTGTTTCAATTGGTTACCCACCATCAACCACAGCCTCCATTGAGGAATTAGGCCTGGAACCTATTACCTGACTGTTACCTGAGTAGGTGCAATTAAGCGCACTGGTGGGGGTTGGGTTTCGTGATTTTGGCAGCGTACAGGGCGGCCTGTACCGTAGTGGTTAATCACTGGGTCTTCTAATCCCGGAGTAGCCACAATAAGATCCGCACAGCCGTTAGGCCCTTGAGCCTGCATTGCTCCAGGAGAGGATTGTCTCCTGCTTAGTCTAATCAACTGTACGTCGCTCTTGATAAGAGCATCTGCCAAATGCCATTAATGTAATGTAATGTACACGCTGTTGCTAAGACTCTTTTTCAGCATCCGTCTTTCTCTCAGTGCCTGTTCTCTAATGGCCCGGTCATGCTGGTAAGTTGCAGACAGACCACAGCGGGGTCCTCTCACACCAAATATATATATCTGGAGAGATACTTTCGCGCAGTTATATTAGAATTTCCGTCACAGCCTTCTCTCGTTTCCGTGCCAGGCCTGTCCCTGGAGGCCTGGTCGTCTGTGATGTCTGCGGCCATCCCCAGATGTTTTCTTTGTCCTTTCTTGTAGCACACTGCTAGCCTTGAGTATGTTGAGGGGCTGTCCGCTGGAGTTTGCGTGATGTTGTGCAGTACTTTCTGGCTTCCTGTCAAAATGTGATGTATGCTATTTTCAGTTTAGAATATTGGTTGAATTTTGATTCGGCCGTTGTTCTGAAGAGAAACTCATACTGCAGTGTTGACATTTTTAGGCCTTTTGTTTCTCTTACTCTTTTCTATTTAACTCTAATTTCTCTCTTTGTCTTTTCTGTTTTTGTCTGGTGATTGTACTCCATTTTACCAAAGCATAAATTACAAGGTCACTTGTCACTTAGGGTAATAATGTTTTTTTTCTTTAAGTTTTACTTTATTTAACTGGAAAAAGTACCATGTTACAGTCTCTCTCTCTCTCTCTCTCTCTCTCTCCCTCTCTTAAACCATACTCACACACACACACACACACACACACACACACACACACACACGTGTGTTAATGTTAATAGCTCAAGCCGTGCTCTGACAGGACTGGATGCAGCTCCCGAGTTCCTTTCGAGCTGCCCTTGCCACACGGGGCCGAGTCTTAAGGCGCAGGGCCGGGTCGATATTTTCTAAACGCCTCCCCTCGTCGGGCGGACTCCGGGACAGCGGTTTGGACGCGGCCGGGAGCCGGGGAGAGGCGCCGGAGCGAGCCCCGGAGACGGTCGGCTGGATTGGCCGACTTAATAGAAACTGAAGCGGCTCTGAAGGTCTGGGCAGCGAGGGGAAAAGGAGCGAGTCGGTGCGCCAGGGGAAGAAATCAATAAGCTAATATATCACACGGATGTGAAAGGACACAGGTGGTATATACCTGCGATTGGCCCTTCCCGCGGCCCCCCGCCTCCGTCACATCCGTCACCTGGAGCAGGTGCCATCACAGCCACTGTCTTTGTGGATGAAGAACGTTATCGTAAACGTTATGCGGAATATGCCGCTGGCTGAGGATGGATGTGATTGGTGTATAAAGGGCGGAATAATGGACTCTTTGTAGATCGCTCTCACCCCTAACTGCTGAACCTTGATCACTGCCCTTCAGATTGTAGGATTACGTTACATTCCTAGATGAGTGCCTGAGGGCGATATCTTCCATGGGCTTAATTGTAGCCCCATTCACTGCAATTATGGCCAGAGGTCACCGCTGTCCCTTGGCTTGCTCTTGCACATGGAGAAGAGGACCTCCCAGTCCACTGAAGAACAAACTCCCTCCCTCCCTCTTTTCAATCAGGCAGAGAACTCCAGCCAGAATGATTTCACTAATTAGCTCTACCTCCTGGGCTGAAGAATTGTGCTAATTAGCGAATGCTGGTGACTGGAACATAATGCAGGGGGGAGGACTTTTACTTTGTGGACCTGGATTTTCCACCTCTGCAATTAGCCATCTCCTTGTGGGTCTGCTGGACACGGTCTTACTGGAACAGGCAGGACTCAATGCCAGAACACTACAGGCTTAAGCACATGAGAATGAAAGCTGTAACACATCTCCCAACAGTGCCACTTAACATGTAGAGCACATCAGGGGTCCTCAAGTCTGGCCCTCGAATCCAAATCCAGCCCTGGTTTTCTTTCCGCCCAGGAAAATAACTGAACAATTACTGCTACCGATTGGCCAGACTGGCTCCACGTCTGGCTTCACGCCTGACTCTCAGGTAAAAGGGTGGGTGGAAAACCAGCAGTTCTCAGACCTCGAGGACCGCGATTTGAGGAACCGGGGATGTCCGTCAATGGAGACGTCTGAAAATGACAACCAAAGAAAGGGTTTTGTCAGCATTCCCAAAACACACTGAAAGTCAACGACCATGACAAGGCTACAATTATTTTTTTTTTTTTTAAAAGGGCTTCAACTTCAAAGGAATCGAACGAGCGCTTTCCCAGAATTTCACTCTTTTCTCTCAAGCCATCGATCCCTGACAGCTGGCAGCGCGCCCTCGCCGCCATCGTCTTTGTCTGCGCGCCAGATGGCTCACGCGTAGGGCGGCGGAGGAACGCACTTCCCCCGAAAGCGCAGGAAGTGGTGGGAGTCATCGTTTCGCCTCCGCGCCGGGCGCCCCACGCTATGAAGACCGAGTCTGAATACCGCAGGGGGCAACTTTGATGCTCAAACTTTTAACGCGAAGGCCCATTTCCCCGTCTCTTTAAAATTTCAGACGAGATGTTCAGTGAAACATAGGGCAGAGCGGTAGCCCCGCGAGGCGGGTGTTAGTAAACATGTTTATGGCAGAGGAGGATGAGTTAAGGCGAGAGACGCTTCCTCAGACGGAGGCCGCACAGGGGGCCCAGCGATCCGGGCGGCTTCTGACGCAAGCGTTCCCACTTTGTTGTCTGACTCTGCCTCATGTTTAATTCACAGCTTTTCCAACCCTTTACATTTTTTTTGGTCTTCTTCCTGTCAATCTCGGCAGAGGTGGAAAATCCAGGTTCAGAAAGTAAACCTCCCCAGTATTTTGTCCCAGTCGCCTGGATTTGCTAATTAAGCACAGTTCTTCTGCCAGGAGGCTAATTAGTGAAATCAGCTGGCTGAGTTAATGGGTGGAGGAAACACAGGGCAGGACTTTTACTTCCTGACCCCTGGACTTCCCATCTCTGGTAATGGGTGAGGTAGGTAGTTAGAGATTTGACATCTGTTTGTGAAACGGACAGCAAGAAGCTATCTTTAGAGCCTGTACATGCAGGCATGCCCGCTTCCACACCATTGACTGTATCTCAGGCAGTGTGTTTGGAAAAGGGGCACTGCAAAACAAGCTGGATAAATAACATTGAATCCAATGTTATAACTATTACAGCATTTACATGTTCAACATTGAATAGTAAGTCCTGTTAACAACAAGTCACTGTAAGATCATTGTTTTGTCAGTTACAAATGAAATTTTTTTTTTTTTTAAGTAAAAAATTGTCATCTTCAAAGCATCTTGAAAATCTGCTTTTAGCATCCTGGTCTTTGGAGTTGTTGCATTAATATGGCCGCACCATAGACATCCCACGAAACAGGACAGTAACTCTGTAAGGCCTGATTGATAGTGGGTTAATGAATTTATATAACGAGGGTTGTGAAATTGAGATTGACACATGGGCCCTGGAGGCTACATTGCATGTCTTTGGACTGCGGGAGGAAATCGGGGTGCCCGCAGGAAACCCCACACGATCACAGGGAGAGCGCGCAAACTCCACGCAGAGAGCATCCGGCCGTCCTGGTGTTTCGCAGGAATGCCGATGCTGACTAGGGCAGAGAAGCCCCATCTTCACCACTGCTCCAGAGCAGAGAAGCCCCATCTTCACCACTGCTCCAGAGCAGAGAAGCCCCATCTTCACCACTGCTCCAGAGCAGAGAAGCCCCATCTTCACCACTGCTCCAGAGCAGAGAGGCCCACCTTCACCACTGCTCCAGAGCAGAGAGGCCCATCTTCACCACTGCTCCAGAGCAGAGACGCCCATCTTCACCACTGCTCCAGAGCAGAGACGCCCATCTTCACCACTGCTCCAGAGCAGAGAGGCCCATCTTCACCACTGCTCCAGAGCAGAGAGGCCCATCTTCACCACTGCTCCAGAGCAGAGAAGCCCCATCTTCACCACTGCTCCAGAGCAGAGAGGCGTGTGAGCAGCACCCTGCTACAGGGAGGGAGTGGACAGAGGGACCTGGGATTCTGCAGAAATGCAGCTTCAATACAAACGACATCGTTTTCTCATGTGGCAGCTCCCCACCAGCGGGTGAGAGTACATTACTCTGCCTCTAGAGGAATACCCCTGCTTTACAGAGGTAAAAGTACGGAGATGCGTTAAAAGGATTCTCACAATGTAGCTGCCATTTTGTGGCAATGTTATAACATTGACAAAGCATTCTGGTAACATTGCGAGAACAGTTTGTGTTACCTGGGAAATGGCTGATGCTATAAGACTGTTGGCAAAGCAGTTTTGGAATTGGTGCTTTTGCAAATTAGTGTTCACAACTGTTTTCAAGAATTAGGAAATGAGAACATCTACTATCCTGACCAAGTGAATGCTTCAGAAAAACGTAAATTTTCAATAGCGCGTGCTGACTTGATGCAGGCTAACATGGTCTTTGCTGTCTTAATTAGTGCGTCCCAGTCTATCTGTGTTCTTCTCAAGGTAATCCCACTGAATGTGTTCTGAGTAGTGCTGAAAACCTCATTGTTATACAGACTCTTAGGAAGGATCTGTGGGCTATAGGCCCTTTTCTTGTTCCCTCTTCATTTCCCTCTTTCTCTCGCTTTCTGCCTTGCCTACTCTCAAGAAGGAAAGTGCTTCTGTTGTCATGGCAGCGCATACATCGCCATGGAAAAACAACACCTGGCTGTGTGTGGCACATATGTGTGTGCATGTGCATATGTGTGTCTGTGTGTGTGCGTGTGTGTATGTATGTGTGTCTGTGTGTGCGTGTGTGTGCGTGTGTGTGTGTGTGTGCATGTGTGTGCGTTTGCACGCAAATGTTTGTGCATGTGTGTGTGTGTGTCTGTGTGTGTGCATGTACATGTGCGTGTGTCTGTGTGTGTGTGCATGTGTGTATATGTGTCTGTGTCTGTTTGCCTGTCTGTGTGTGTGTGTGTGTGTGTGTGTGTGTGTGTATGCGCATATGTGTGTGTGCGTGTGTGGAGGTCAGCATGACTGGAACATACACAGAAGCCTCTTGACAGTCACAATTCCATGTTTGCCTTCTGTGAAATGGTGGTGCTGAAGCAGGCTGTTTTTATACTTACTTCTAGCTTGCCAGCACTGGCGTGCAGTGCACACATACAGCATCAGGAAGAATTCCCCTCAGAAAATAATGGCTTTACCTCCCAAACTCCCCAGTCGTGAGTCAGCATCATCTGCTCTCTCTCTCGGAGAGGAATACGAATAACACAATCTTCCTGAGTACCTCCAATGTCATAAGCCAGCAAGCAAACCAATTTGGCAGGAAATGCTATGAGCGACACGTTGGCATAGAGCAGGCTTTCCCAGAAATAATGTAATCTCTAAGGATGTTCCGGCGTTGAGGTTGGCAGCACTTTAACGGTAGATTAAATCGGTTGAATTCAAACTGCCATGCTGTGTCGCACAATAATGCACACGCTAATGTGGGTCAGTGTTAATCAGGCTAATCTGTCTGTCACTGCCAAGAGGCCACCATTACCACTGCCCTCCGTCGTCTCGAGGGTTGAGACCCTCGCACTTTGAGTTCATGCCATTGTTTTTAACAGTTACCACTTACGCATTTACCATTTACTTCTGGATAAAATTCAACAAAAAGACTAGCATCACTAAAACTGCTTAAAGAAAACATTTTGTGGAACCGGAAGACTGAGTTAAAGATACCTCTGTCGTGTTGAGGTAGTCATTGCTACCTCACCCCTATCGTTCCCCACCCGTTCCAACCCTCACTACCCCACAGTCCCGCCTCCCCCCTCTCCCCTCCCCCACTCACAAACATTACAGCCCTGTCCATGAGGTGGGGGTCAAAGGTCACCGGCCCCCATAATGCTGCTCTATTGAATCATGTGACAACAATGGGAGGGGGAGGGGGGGGGAGAGTATCACTGCACAAAATGTCCTGACATACCCTCCAGTTTTGGAATTCCTGTCACGTATACCAGTGTGTGGGGCTGTTATGACTCTTAAAATAGAGAGAGAAATTAGTTTTTTACCAAAATCTTGTAATGAAGAGTAACAGCCCTGTGTGGAGTTCATTGGTCCTGTTCTGATCAGTCCAGTGGGCTGAATCGATCCATACTGGTCCGATGTTTTTCATATTTCACAAATGATTATAATTAATGATGTGGTTAATCTGCTCTCAGTTATGAAAATAATCTTGATAAAGGTCCTGGTTGCATTATTAGACTTTCCATTCATATTCAGTGATCAGTGCACACAGGTAGGTCCGCTGTTCAGGTAGGTGTGCAATAGTTGCGAATGTGTTCATATTAGTGCTGCCCAATAGCAGTGATAATCTATCGCTAACAGGACGGAAATTTGTCAATGTGGTTCTCCACCTTTCCCTCAGGGAAATCTTTGAGAGTTTTCTTTTGGAATGTTTCTCTATTCTCGATTTATTCTTTTCTTTTTTTGTTCTCTGTCTTTGAGCTGACACCAGGGGCACGTTCAATCGGAAAACGTTTTGCTACGGTTTTTGCGGGTCGAACGATACGTTTCCTCCCGACGGTATGCAACATTTTGCAGCCGGCTTTGAGGTATCCTCGCTCCCTTCGGGGGTGTGGCCTGAATCCATAATGACGTAGGCCTATGCTTTGAAGCCCAGAGAACGTACAGAATGGGCCTCTCAGACGCCACAACAGCAAACCGCGCCTACGTCAGCCAGTCCGCCCGGCCGCCCACAGTTAGCAACACGATCAACGCACCACCGTTTCCGTTTAAATAAACGTTTTGCCACGTTTTCTTCAGGGCTGGACGTGCCCCAGTCCCCACCACTGGGAATTGGTTTTCCCCAACCCCGCCCCTCCCCAGCTATGATTGGACAGAATACAGCCAATGATCTTTCGCCGTCTCATTTTAGAGTCTTTATTGATGCCGAATGAATGCTGACAAAAATGAAAATGTTGTTTCGTCTTGTTGTGTATTTTGTAAACCAGAAGTCATCTGTGGTTTTTTTTTTGTAATAAATGAAGTGAAGGAAAGCCAGTTGTAGAGGCCAACAGTTAATAATTACACCAAAAAAATCAATTGAGTTTCTATAAGTAGTGTCAAGTGACAGCATGTAACTTATTAATACATTTTCAGACTATTAACATCTTGTAATACAAGTGTTACTTACCTCATCCCCAGGGTTAAGTCTGGAACATTTCTTTATTCTGACATATTTTACAGTCAAGTATAAAAATGATAGTACATCCACTCCACTTCAACCAGGAGCATGAAATACTGCACACCTGGAACACCTTGTTAACTAGCCAAGGACAAGCCTCAGCAGGCAGAAGACAAGGTACTTAAGAGCAAATAAAAAAGCCATCACCCTTCTCTCAGCCGGCTAATGGAGTATAGTGCTATAACTGCTACTTTTAAAGTTAGTGTCCTCTGTTCTGTAAACTGCTATAACTGTTACTTTTAGAGTCAGCGTCCTCTGTTCTGTAAACTGCTATAACTGTTACTCTTGTAGCCTGTGTCCTGGGTACAGTAAACTGCTTGACTGTTACTCTTGTAGCCTGTGTCCTGGGTACAGTAAACTGCTTGACTGTTACTCTTGTAGCCTGTGTCCTGGGTACAGTAAACTGCTTGACTGTTACTCTTGTAGCCTGTGTCCTGGGTACAGTAAACTGCTTGACTGTCACTCTTGTAGCCTGTGTCCTGGGTACAGTAAACTGCTTGACTGTTACTCTTGTAGCCTGTGTCCTGGGTACAGTAAACTGCTTGACTGTTACTCTTGTAGCCTGTGTCCTGGGTACAGTAAACTGCTTGACTGTCACTCTTACAGTCTCTCCAGCAGGACAGTAGATCTCCAGGACCAGGGCTGGACAGCCCTGCAGTAAGGGCTGACCGTGTGTGATGTCATTCTGTGGGTCATGTGACCTGTCTACCTGCCCGCAGGTGTGCTAGTGATCCTGGCGCTGCCGGCAGGACGGGTATCTCAGGAGCTGCACCCCAGCGGGGCGCCTCGGGTCCCGCCCAACTCCACCATGACCCTCTCCTCAGCACCCCCGGCCCGGCGGGAGTCCAGCTCTGCTAGCCAGCCTGCCACGCGTGGTCTCACCGGGACCCTCAGCGAAGCCCTGGACCCCCAGTCCGGCAGTCACCCTCCTCCTGCACGGGCAGTCCGCCCCCACCACCAGAGCGGTGCCCTGGAGTCCCCGTTCGGGACTGTACTCTTCGTGTCCAAGGAGGAAGATTTCACGGACTCTGGAATCCATCCCTCCTCTTCCTCGCCCTCTTCCTCCATCTCAAGCTCCTCCCCCGCTGCTTCGAAACAGGACGCAGAGCTCAGAGACTCCGCCCACCCCATTACCGTTCGCGAGGCAGGCGCCTCGCCATTGGACGGCGGGACCGCCACGCCCTCCTCCTCCCCAATCTCCACCCCGACCTCCCGCTCGCTCAACGTCACTGCGGCAGGAAGTGACATCACAGCACGGGGCACCACGGACGCACGGGCAGACGGCAACACGTCCTTCAGGGGCCCGGCGGACAGCGCCTCGGGCTCCAGCCTCGCGCCCGTCCCCACCCCCGGCAGCACAGTGTCCCGCTCCAGAGGGGACGAGCCCCCCCCGGGAGACGCACCCCCCACCCCCGCCGAGACCCCCGCCCTCCCCACGGGCGAGCTGCCCAACAGACTGTTCCCTGCAGCCAATCAGACGGACTGGGCTGTGTGTGTGAGCAGGGTGGACATCGTGTGGATGGTGCTGGCCATCAGCGTGCCTGTCGCCTCCTGCTGTGAGTACCGGGAACTGCAGGGGCAGGGGCATCTTACACACTCACACACACACATTCACACACACACACTCACACAAACACACACACACACTCACACAAACACACACACACACACTCACACAAACACACACACACTCACACACACATTCACGCACACTCACACACACATTCACGCACACTCACACACACATTCACGCACACTCACACACACATTCACACACACACACACACACACACACACACACACACTCACACACACACTGTTGTCTGTTCTTGCATGTTTTTGTGCTGGGGTGGTCCTGAGTTCTCTCTCTCTCTCTCTCTCTCTCTCTCCTCTCTCTCTCTCTCTCTCTCTCTCTCTCTCTCTCTTCCCCTGGCTCAGCCGTCCTCCTCACGGTGTGCTGCATGAGGAAGAGGAAGAGGAAGAAGGCCTCGGGCCAGGAGAGCAGCCTGAGCTACTGGAACGACGCCATCACCATGGACTACTTCACCCGGCACGCCGTGGAGCTGCCCCGCGAGATCCAGCCCCTGGAGACCGCCGAGGTGCGGGGGTCAGGGGTCAGGGGGTCAGGGGTCAGGGGGTCAGGGGGCGCGGGGTGGGGTACCAAACTCATAGCTAGGGGTCCTTAAAGTGGGGCTCCCTCAGAAAACTATGGGTTCATAGAGTACGTGTGAGTGTGTGCGTGTGAGTATGTGCGTGTGAGTGTGTGCGTGTGAGTGTGTGCGTGTGAGTGTGTGTGTGTGCGTGTGAGTATGTGTGTGTGCGTGTGAGTATGTGTGAGTGTGTGTGTGTGTGTGTGAGTATGTGTGAGTGTGTGTGTGTGTGTGTGTGTGAGTGTGTGTGTGTGCGTGTGAGTATGTGTGTGTGCGTGTGAGTATGTGTGAGTGTGTGTGTGTGTGTGAGTATGTGTGAGTGTGTGTGTGAGTGCGTGCGTGTGTGTGTGTGTGTGTGAGTGTGCGTGTGAGTGTGTGTGTGTGCGTGTGAGTATGTGTGAGTGTGTGTGTGTGTGTGTGAGTATGTGTGAGTGTGTGTGTGTGTGTGTGTGTGAGTGTGTGTGTGTGTGTGTGTGTGTGTGAGTATGTGTGAGTATGTGTGAGTGTGTGTGTGTGTGTGTGTGTGTGTGCGTGCGTGCGTGCGTGTGAGTATGTGTGAGTGTGTGTGAGTGTGTGTGAGTGTGTGTGTGTGTGTGTGTGAGTATGTGTGAGTGTGTGTGTGTGTGTGTGTGCGTGCGTGCGTGTGAGTATGTGTGAGTGTGTGTGAGTGTGTGTGAGTGTGTGAGTATGTGTGAGTGTGTGTGAGTGTGTGTGAGTGTGTGAGTATGTGTGAGTGTGTGTGAGTGTGTGTGTGTGTGAGTATGTGTGAGTATGTGTGAGTGTGTGTGAGTGTGTGTGTGTGTGTGTGAGTATGTGTGAGTGTGTGTGTGTGTGTGTGTGTGTGTGTGAGTATGTGTGAGTATGTGTGAGTGTGTGTGAGTGTGTGTGAGTATGTGTGAGTGTGTGTGTGTGTGTGTGTGAGTATGTGTGAGTGTGTGTGTGTGCCAGAGGACCATGAAGTGGGACTCATAGAGTCTCTCAGCTCTTACCGCACATTTCCCTGGCATTGTACCTGCTCTACTCCTCTCCCTATGGGATCTGAGCACACCTTTAGTGGAGGTAATCTTTCATTATTGCCCAGCGAGCTCAATTTAAATACACTACTCACACAGCCATGAATGATGGTCTGATATTATCTTCAGTAATTACAGCCTCTCTGTACACTTCAGACCCTGCTCATACAGACTACCTTGAGCAGTAGGCCTCCTGACAACTTTACCAAAGTGTGCGGAGACGCACCGTAGGTACATTATCCAGCGACAGATTAAATTAGCATCGTCACGTAACCTGCAGATATTTTCTCTGTTATTGCAGTCATTTGACTGGTGCGAGTGTAATGTTGGCGGCGCGGATGGTGCAGTGGGTAGCACTGCCGCCTCACAGCAAGGAGGTCCTGGGTTCGAATCCCCGTCGGCCGGGGCCTCTCTGTGCGGAGTTTGCATGTTCTCCCCGTGTCTGCGTGGGTTTCCTCCGGGTACTCCGGTTTCCTCCCACAGTCCAAAGACATGCAGGTTAGGCTGATTGGAGAGTCTAAATTGCCCGTAGGTATGAGTGTGTGAGTGAATGGTGTGTGTGCCCTGCGATGGACTGGCGACCTGTCCAGGGTGTATTCCTGCCTTTCGCCCAATGTATGCTGGGATAGGCTCCAGCCCGCCTGCGACCCTGTTCAGGATAAGCGGGTTAAGATAATGGATGAATGAATGAATGAATGCTCACAGATTGTGTCATGTCATTTTGTTATACCCGTGCTTTGCATATGCGTTGCGTTTGTCAAAGGGCCGTCTCCGGACATGTGCTCCCCCTGGAGTCTGCAGCACCACCTGCTGCCCGTAGAGCGGTACTGCAGTCTGTCAGGAACAAGCTGTTCCCGGAGACTCCTCTAACAGAGAGCATGCTCAGAGCGCCATGCATGTGTCATGCGTTCGCATATCATATGCTGAAAATAATATAGGCTTGGCGGCTACCTGCGGCTTAGTGCAATGTTCAGTTTTTTTCTTTTCTGTTACTTAAGAATTAACCGAGCATTCATTTTCACTGATAATATTGTTTCAGCTGATAGACCTTTCCCATTATTTCATTCTGAAGCCATTATTTACAGATAATGGCTGTGTCCATGTGTCCCATTGTGGCTTAGAGTGGAGGGATACGTATTCGCGATATGGTTGTTCTGCTCTGCTTACAGTTGTTTGTCAGCGTGCTGCAATGTGCAGGGGTGATACTGTACATCTCCCGTGGCTTTAGTTGTTCTCCCAAAGGGGGAATTCAGACACCTAATTCACTCTGTACTCTGTCCACACTCCTGTGTGTTCATGTGTGTGCATGTATGCACACTTGTGTGTTTGTGTGTGTATGTGTGCGTATGTGGGCATGGGTGTGTGTTTATGTGTGCACCCATGTGTGTTTATGTGTGTGCACGTGTGCACACGTGTGTTTATGCCTGTGCACGTGTGTACACGTGTGTTTATGCCTGTGCACGTGTGTATGCGTGTGCATGTGTACACACCAGTGTGTTTTTGTGTGTGCATGTGTGCACCCATGTGTGTTTATGTGTGTGCACACGTGTGTTTGTACATGTGCATGTGTACACACCAGTGTGCGTGTGGTAATATGACCATACTCCACTGCATCAAGAAAAAGGGGCCCGTTTAACATGCAAAGTTGCTGGAATATTGATGTTGTGGCTGTGCTGTGGCCCATACCTCTGCCTTCTGTTTCAGGAGCACGAGACCTTTCTGTCCCCCAATGGAGACTACATGGACAATGGCATGGTGCTGGTGAACCCCTTCTGCCAAGAGACCCTGTTCATCAGCCGGGAAAAGGCCTACAAGACTTAGGAGGCTCCTGTTGCGATTTCACCAGAAGAAGAATGAAAGGGTCTACCCCTGTGGCTTTGCCTTTCGATGCAGGTCAATGACCTTTTGCATATGTGGGTGAACATTCAAAGGGATAGTTAATTTTCTGGAGTTTTTGTTGATATTATCTCAGTTTCACTGTATGTTTTTCGACAGCCTGTTTCGAATTTTGTGACCAATGACGGATAAGTGCTTCAAGTTTCTTTTGACCACTGGCTTCACAAATCGACAAGTTTGTGGTGCAACACAAGAAAAAAAGCACTTCTGGCAATTCCAAAGCAACTTGTAGAGTCATGTAATGCCTACAGAAATAGGTAATGTGTATATTACCTGATTTGAAGAAAATAAATGTTCTCATCTTTATCTCCACAACCATTTCTTATGACACGTGAAATCTGACCATTGGGCTCAAAGACACAAGTGGCTTGGCTTCCAATATCAGCGTTATCACGTTTGAGCATTTCTTGTCGTCTGCTGCTCTTGTGTTCTGTCAGGTCCTGGTCGGGTTCTGATTAATCTCTCTGTTTGAATATTAGGGTTTAGGGTTGGCGTTAGGATTGGGGTTAGAGGTGGGGTTAGGTGCAATTCCAGGTTGCAGGAAAAAATGGCTGGCACATCGTAATGTCACCTTTAGAGTCACTGTCTCTAGAGACGGCTGTTTGATGTGGCTGTCTGTCCTCAGACAGGATGCATGGTGCAAAATCTGACTGGAAAACAAACAGTAAAACTTAATTGTATGAAAGAGCCCCAGAAGGAGAACTATCCCTTTAAGTTTCTGTTTCTGCTTTATGTATAGTACAAATCCAGATATGAATAAATTATAAGAGAAGTTATTCAATATGAGTTTGTGGCTGCATATTTTTATGATGTACATTTTCTATAACAGCCTACTTGTTATAAGGGTTTTTAATGTGTGCTTTTTAAGATTTTTGTTGGGTTTCGGTTTTGGTAGGCCAGATGAGTGAGTGCCAGTGGCTTCATTTTTGCTGTTGAGAGGAAAATGTGAAAATATCCAAATCTTTAAATGACTTCAGATTGAAGCCTGTTGAACTTGAATGCTAATGAAATTCCGGATTCCTAATTTAATTCATTTCCTGATGGGGAAGAGGGGAGAGCAGCAATGTGTTGCCAGTTTATGGGAATGTTAGAACTTACATTCGACGTTTGACATGCACTGCAGTAGGGAAACAAGCACATAACCAATTTAAGCTGACTTAAATTTGGACTTATTTTGGCATCTGTAAAATACTCATTCATTTATGATGGCTACAGACAAAATTGGTTGATTTACAAGTTAAGAAATTTAAGATGAATTCAATGCCAGATCAGGAGTGTCCACTTCCTGGATGGCATTCCACTTGTGGGTCTGAAGACAAAATTGGTTTATTCACAAATACATTTTTGCCATTTAAATATATTTTTTAATTGTCTTAAATCTGCAAAATAATTTGTCATAGATTCATCATTAATTTATGATGGCTACAGACAAAATTGGTTGATTTACAAATTATTTTTTGTAATTTACATTTTTTTTTAAATAGTTAAAAAAAACTTTTTGTTATCTGTTAAAACAAGCATTTGTCCTGGCTGAATCATTTATTCGTGCTGGCTTCAGATGCCCGCGAGCCTCTTTTTGTAAACACTATCTGCCGTTTTATCCACTTGCACAAGCGTTCGGCTCCGTTTATCTATGGCTGCTACGAGTACTGCGTTCAGAGAGCAAATGGTGGCTCACTACAGTCAATCAGAGCGTGATGGAGTGGAACAGCACTGCATTTGGCCCTGTGGGACTCATCGACCTTAATTGATGGTTTGGGAAAAATACAAAATGAAATGGAACAAGTTTGAATTCAAATTCATGCCACGTCTTGGCAGCATTAAAAAAAAAATCGATAATTTTCATTGTCTTACCAGGTGAGGTTTATGTAGGTGTTAAATGTCAGTGTTTCTGGCGTGGGAGATGGCTATGAACGTTGACCAAAACCTACCCAAACCTTGAAATTATAAACTGGTGCCATGGCAGATCATGCTTGTCAATTGCACTGTCCCTGAATGATGGAAGGTGGATACAGCTGGCTATAGTGGAGGAGGGAGCAGAAGAAATTATTACCAAGCACTGAAATTGTATTGTCACTTTGTCCCTTTAAGGTGTGGGGTTACACATGTGTGACTGAAATGTTCTTAGATCATTCTAATGCTGATGTAAACAATCACTGATGGTAATTGAAATCACTGGAGTTCAAGAACACTGACTGAGTTTTGGAATAAAAAAGCATTCCGAAAACATACTCTTTGGAGGGTTAATTATTATTTGTTGCAAGCCAATTGTAACGATAAAAAACTGTTGACTGTTGAGTTTACCTGCTTGGATAGAAGGTGGTGTTCTAAACCTGATTAATACAAAATATTAACCCCCTGTTTTCTTCATTTTTTAAACAAATTGTGCCAAAATCATATTTTATCTGTGGTATTTATTTTCATATTGGTAAGCAAGATATTCCTGTTCCACTCCTCTGACATGTGGATTATGTGCCTCTGTGTGTAAGCCTATATTTGTGAAATTATTTACCAAATGATGTGGGGGTGTACAGAGAAGTATTGGGCTTCAAAAACCATGTTTCTAAAAACCACTGACAAAATGAGGCTGAGACAGGGATTGAACTTGTATCTGACTGCAAGCCTTTTTTTTTTGTATCGTAGTATATACACTGTACTTTTTCACTACCGAGCAATAAAAGAGAAAAAGCTTAAAAAGTACATGAGGCCCTCGTGTATTTATCACCAAAGCCATGAATCTCAGCTGCTGACGCTATCCTGTGTGTCCTTGGACGTGAAGTTCATAGTAGGTGAGTGTCATTTATCCTGTTATAAGGCAAAGAACAACACTGGCGGCAAACCCTTTTGTATTCCTTCCTGATTTCAGCTAACTGCATACCCTAACCTGCTCTGTGAAGTCCTTGGGAACAAGTGTCTTGTGTGCCTTTGATGAGATTGCATCCACTTTCCTGTGTCCCTGACACACCTCAGTGTAAGCTGACAAGGCTATCCTACACCAATTCTGATGGTGTGTGTGTGTGGTGCCGGATGACGTCACTGGTATCCTCCAACTTGTCCGGGGGGCCCGTCTCTTCCTGTCGGTCCACTTGGGGACACACAGACCCTGCCCCGGCTGAAATCTAGGCATTCTGCTGCACTGTACTGCCCAGTGTTTTGGGAGAGGGTTCTGGAACAGTCTGTGTTCCGGGGCCATTCTGCATGGGGACCCTTTGTTCCCCCCCGTTTAAATAACAATCTCCTCTTTTCCACACGTCGTCAGTTCCCACAGCTACACGTTGGATGTGCCGGTTTCATGGAATAATGTTTTGAAAGTTAATTGAGTTGGTTCTATTTAAGTTGCTATCTCATGGTTAGTGCAATGCAGCAGTCCCAGTGGGGTGGGAATGACTGTTGCTGTGCGATTAAAGAAAAGCTCCCGCTTTTCTGTTTGGGAGCATATGGGCAGAGATTTCTCATTTTTCTTCACTAATTTACCCAAAACTTTACTTTTAACTTGGCTTTGCTTCAGGCAGCTGCTGCTATTATAAATGAATGTGTAAACTAGCCCCTCAGAGAGCTATTACTGGCATACTTTTTTGCAGTTATGTTATGTGCTTATTTAGCTAATGCCATAACAGTCGGCAACCTGCATAGCTCACATGTTTTTACATATCCGTTCACAGAGCAGGACTTTAGTTAAAGCAGGTGACACCACAGCCACACCTGGGACAAACCAGTAACCATCTTTACAGACTACAGATAAACCAGTAACCATCTTTACAGACTATAGATCCAGGTCTTTAAACTCTACCGCCACACTGGCACTTTGGTCCTACACCCATCTACTGAAGGCCAGCAGCTCAACTATAGTGAAGCACCAGATATAAAGTTTTTTCTGACTGTATGACTTTGTCTGACTATGACTGTATGACTATGATTGTATGACTTTATATAACTCTGTATTACTTCATATGACTGTATGACTCTGCATGACTATGATTGTATGACTTTATATAACTGTATTACTTCATATGACTGTATAACTCTGCATGACTATGATTCCACATGACTGTATGATCGTGTGTGCTCTGTGACTCTGTGTGACTCTGTGATCGTATGACTGTATAACTCTGTATGACTGTGGCCCCTGGAGCCTGTCAGCTGCTGGACCCTGTCTGTGTTTACGCAGAGCGCTCATTGTTTCTTTGGCGGGCGAGAGAAAGCCGACGTACAGAGAAGCTTCCTCCCCCCCCCCCCCCCCCCCCCGGGGGGCAATGTGATGACACGCTTTCCACACGCTGTTTTGGAAACGCTTTTGGGTCATCGATGGAATTTTTCTGAGAGGGTCGCAGTGCTGAGGCAGCCAGAAAAAAAAGCACCATCACCTCCCCCCCCCCCCCCCCGCCACGTCCAACAAAGCCCCCCTGCACCGGCCAGGGGACCCCGGGGGGGGGGACAATCGCGAACGGCCAGCACAATCGCCCCGGCAACAAAAGCTCCCACTTTCCAGAAGAGCGGCCCACAATAAAGGGGGGCGTCATCGCGGGCGGGCGCGAGGCCGGTAGCGGTGGGCGGGGAGCGGGGATATGAGAGCGGGCCCACGCCCCGGGCCCGGCACCCTGCTGCCACACACCGACGCGGCACAATGCCTCTGCCGAGACAAAGATCCTCCCTCCTGGGCCAGACGTGCCCCCCGGGGCCCGGCGTGGGCCGGGCGGGCGCGGGAATCACGGCGGCCCCGCGCGGGGTGTTCGTGGGGACGGCGCCCGCGGGGACGGTGCCCGTGGGGGGCGCCAGCAGCCTGGGCGCGCGGGTCTCGCGGCGGGCGCTGGGCATCAGCAGCGTGTTCCTGCAGGGCATGCGCAGCTCCGCCCTGCCCGCCCTGCCCCGCGGGGCCGAGCGGGGGCCCCGCCAGCCCGCCGGGGACGGCCTGAACGGCTGCCTGCTGGAGTACCGCGACAAGGTGCGCGCCCTGGAGCAGCTCAACCAGCAGCTGGAGGAGCAGATCCGCCACTGCCTGGACCGCAAGGCCTCCAGCGCCGGGAACTGGACCGCCCTGCGCCACGACTGGGAGGACATCTACCGACAGGTGGGCCCCGGGGGCGGGGGGGGGGAACACGGTAAATGGTAAATGGCAGGCATTTATATAGCGCCTTTATCCAAAGCGCTGTACAATTGATGCTTCTCCATTCACCCATTCATACACACACTCACACACCGACGGCGATTGGCTGCCATGCAAGGCACCGACCAGCTCGTCAGGAGCATTTAGGGGTTAGGTGTCTTGCTCAGGGACACTTCGACACAGCCCGGGCGGGGGATCGAACCGGCAACCCTCCGACTGCCAGACGACTGCTCTTACTGCCTGAGCCATGTCGCCCCAACACGGGGGGAACACGCGGGGCTCCGCAGGGCGGCCAACATTTAGGGCTGTCCTGGTGTGAGATGAAATGCTCCTCTCCAAAGTAAATTATATCAGCGTGAGCTGCATAGCCCTCACGATGGGATGGTGTGAGTCAGTCAATTAATTAGTTCCCTTTCTCTGCGTTGTGTATATAACAAAGAACACACTGAGAATGAATGCTGTTGGTCTCTATTTTATTTACGTATACGGAAGCAAACCGCATCTGTAGCACGATGATGTCTACAATTGAGTGGTATTCTGATCCAGGGACACCTGCAGGACAGGAGGCACACAGCATGACATGGAAAGTTCTTCTACACTGGGTTCTGGGACAGGGGTGCGCATGGAAGCGGGAGATGAACTCCCTCCAGAAGGTTCTGTGAAGAGCGATAAACAGTGTAGGGTTATTAACAGCATTCAGGGCCAAATATAGGTGGGAACAACTGGGATGCATTGTCCCAGGGTCCAGGCTCGAGGTGGGCCAAGGATACGGGGTTTAACTATTTTTAATCCGTTACAAAATATATTGAGGGGCGGGGTGGTGTACTCCCAATATACTGTATTTTGTTCCGGGCTTGAGAGAGTTCCTTGCAGTTGTATGTTAATCCCTCCCATATACTATGACACGGTCAGGATCTGAGCAAAAATGTTACATTGCAGGCATACACTCCAATTTGAAAGTAAATCATTTGAATGAAAGTTGTTTTATTAAAGCATTAAAAAAATGTTGGACAGCCAGGGGTTGATGATGTTGACATTGATGATTTTCCAAATGAATAGAAGCAGATAACTGATATCTGAAGTACCACAATTTAGTTATTGGTACTACCACATAACTTATCTTGGGCATTATGGAGGACCTGGAGAAGGTGTACTGTAGGTCATGGGGCAAACATACGAGAAGGCAGTCATCGTCTGTGGTGAAGACTGTACCACACATGGAGAAACCAAGCCTATGCTTATCTCTAGTTTCAGTGTGTCGTGGTGTTTGTGTGAAGTACAGAAGGCAATGGGTGCATATTCATAAACATCTCACCAGTGTTTAGAGAATGAAGAAAAACAAATGAGGAAAGGCAGGCCCAGCACACTGTGTTAAATGTTCCCAAACATGTTTAATGGTGCAAACAAATTTTAGATCTGTAGACAAACAATTCCTGGCTGCTAAAGTAACAATACCTGACCTTTTTTTTTGTTTGGACCATTAAACTTGTTTATGAGCGTTTAATATCTCTTGTCCACATCAAATACAACCGTTCCCTCATTCCTCTGCTGGTTCTTTTTGTGGAAGACTGATAAAAAACCAGTGCAATCAAACCCGCTTTTATTGATAGGAGGGAAGACTTCAATCCCAGTTCCCAGTTCTTTTTTAAGTCCCACTGACATACACTCAGTGAGAACTTTATTAGGTATTTATTAGGGACTTATTTGTCTTCAGCTGCTGTAGCCTATCCATTTAAGAGGTTTGACACATTTTGTGTTCAGAGATGCTCTTCTGCATACCACTGTTGTCATGTGTGGTTATTTGCATTACTGTCACCTTCCTGTCAGCTTTGACCAGTCTGGCCATTCTCCACTGACCTCTCATTAGCAAGGTGTTTTTGCCCATAGAACTGCTGCTCAATGGAAGTTTTTTGTTTTTCACACCATTCTATGCAAGCTCTAGAGACTGTTGTGCTTGAAAACCCCAGGAGATCAGCAGTTTCTGAGATATTCAAACCATTTTGTCTGGCACCAACAATCATTCCACGGTCAAAGCCACTTAGGTTACATTTCTTCCCCATTCTGACATTTAGTCTGAACAACAGCTGAATCTCTTGACCATGTCTGCATGCTTTTATGCATTTAGTTGCTGCCACATGATTGGCTGATTAAATATTTGCATGCTGGTGCACCGGTCTACCTAATAAATTGCTCAGTAAGTGTATATTTACTCTCCGAACCGCAAATGAAGTTTAACATTCAGAAATATGCGGTACTTCCTGCATTTCCTCGAGTCGCGACTAACGTTGTGATGTCACCCACTGTGATGTCACCTAGGTGAGCGAGGCCATCTTGGACAATGCCCGACTCATGCTTCAGACGGAGAACGTCCAGGCCAGCGCCGAGGACTTCAAGGACAGGTGAGCGGCCATGTCTGATCCTGACACAGAGGCCCTGGGCCGGCCATACCTCATTATCTCCAGACTCGAGTCGAGCGCTATACAGTAGCTCACTTTCATCTAAATCTGCATCGCACAGCAATGGTAACAATGCCAGAGGCGGAAAATCCAGACACAAAAAGTCCTCACCAATACTTTGCTAATTAACACAATTATTCAGACAGGAGGTAGAACTAATTCACTAGTGGACGAAACACTTGGCAGGACTTCTACTTTCTGACCCCAGGACTTTCCACCTCTGAACAGTAGTGAGATAGCTTTAGTGATATACAGCAAGTGCACTATTTCCGTGTCTCATGCCACAGCGGTGCTTCAGAAACCTCTGATACAGAAGCATCTTTCATCCTGTTGTCGTACAGACGTGAGCATCGCGGAGAGTTCAGACCAAAGTTTCACAATGTATCAAGGTGTACAACTGGTGAATTTGCAACATTTCCAAAACTTGCTACCCGCAAATAGACAAGTTGAGTTCTTGCAATGGCAAGTGCCGGCATCAAACATTTCTGAGATGGGTAGCTCACTGCAGTGAATCCTGAGACATTCTGAAGCGATTTCATCTGAACTAGGCTATAGATTCCTCCACAGGGGTGACAGGTATTTGAACATGTACAGGCAGTTGTTTTCTATCTCTTTCCTCTCTCTCTCTCTCGCTCTCCCTCTCTCTCTATTTTTTTCACCTAGAAAAAACATGTTTCCCATATGACAGAATTTTCTGTGTCTGTAGATATGAGAATGAGCAGCCCTTCCGCAAGGCTGTGGAGGAGGAGATCACCTCTCTGTACAAGGTGATCGATGACGCCAATCTGACTAAGGCGGACCTGGAGAGTCAGATAGACAGTATGAAGGCAGAGCTGGAGGACCTGGATAGGGCCTATGAACAGGTGAGGGTCAGGGGTCAAGGTCAAGTATGCCCCCATCTCTCATGTTGGGAAAAGAAAGTGAAAATTCACTTACAGTACACCCCATATGAAAGGTAAACATTCCATTGTCAGGGTTCAGTAACACTAGAGGTAAGAACATGTAGACCAGTGTTTCTTAACCCATAGGTTGGGATCCAAATTGGGTCACAGGAGTATATGACGTGTTCTGGAATGAGTCTGAGTTAGTCTTGTAATCAGACTTAAGATCTTCTTTTTTTCTCTCAAGTTGAAAATATTAACTTGTTTTAAGTTACTGTTTACTTGAAGTGAAATTTTCTTACCCCATTGGCAAATCTTGAAATGAGTTTATCTGACTTACCTCATTGGCAAAATCTTTATCAAATTTACTTTTTATTTTTTTATTTGTCATATTTGTAAGTCTCAATATAAGACTGAGATACTTTTTTTATTTTTTTTGTGTGTGTACAAAATGTTTAATTCGGGTCCTGATAAAAGTATTTCTAATTCTGGTCCTGAAACGGTTAAGCAGTTTTAAGAACCGGTGATTTAGATCTTAACACGATGTCCCGCTCTGCAGGAAGTGAGGACTCTGTACAATCAGCTGGCCCACCCGCAGGCGAACGAACCGGACGCCCCGATTGAGACCAGCCTGGACCAGATCCTGGGCTACATCCGCTCCCACTGGGAGAGGGCCATCGAGAGGAACCGGGCCGAGACCGACAACTACCCCGAGTCCAAGGTACCCAGAACCCAATCCGCCCAGAAACCCAATCCACTTCTCAACCACGTGGTACAGGTACCCAGGACCCAATCCACTTCTCAACCACGTGGTGCAGGTACCCAGGACCCAATCCACTTCTCAACCGCGTGGTACAGGCTAAAATGAGCTCAGCGACCCATCGCTGACTCAACACAAAACATTCTCACAATGGTGCTGAGAGACACAATGTTCAGAACTTTCTAATCACGTGATGTTTCTGATCTCACACCTTGAAGGGAAAAGTTGAAAGAGATGAATGACTCTCTCTCTCTCTCTCTCTCTCTCTCTCTCACTTCTCCCGTATGTGCGTACAGCAGACAGAGCAGGGCCTGGGCTGCCAGCTGACTCGCGAGGAGGAGGAGATACAGACCCTGAAGGCAGACTGCAACGACTCCGGCTGCAAGATCCAGAGCCTGCAGGCTGAGACGGAGTCGCTGAGAGCCCTGGTACTACCCCCCCCCCCCCCCCCCCCCCGCCCCCTGGAGCTGGAGCTGGAGCTGGGAGAGAGTCTGACTGGGCTTCAGTGATCGGCCTGCCGCAGGGACATGGAGCTACCATGCTGCTCTTACACTGAAGCCCAGGCTCCCTCACCTGTCCACAGACCCCCTCACTTCTACATACATGTCTAGTACACATCTGTCTACGTGTGCACATATGCATGGATTAAATCTTCACCGCACTTGTCCCTGGTTATGGTTATGGCGCACTTTGTTGTACATCCCTCCGGATAAGAGCTTCTGCCAAATGCCTAGAATGTGATGGATGCATGCATGGGTTTGTTAGTGTGTATGCATACATGCGTGTGTGTGTGTGTGTGTGTGTCTGTGTATGCATAAATGCATGTGTGTATGCATATATTGTTGTGTGTGTGTCTGTGTGTATGTATACATGCATGTGTGTGTGTGTCTGTGTGTATGCATACATGCGTGTGTGCGTGTGTGTGTCTGTGTGTATGCATACATGCGTGTGTGTATGCATATATTGTTGTGTGTGTGTCTGTGTGTATGCATACATGCGTGTGTGTGTGTGTCTGTGTGTATGCATACATGCGTGTGTGTGTGTGTGTCTGTGTGTATGCATACATGCATGTGTGTGTGTGTCTGTGTGTAGGCATACATGCGTGTGTGCGTGTGTGTGTCTGTGTGTATGCATACATGCGTGTGTGTATGCATATATTGTTGTGTGTGTGTCTGTGTGTATGCATACATGCATGTGTCTGTGTGTATGCATACATGCGTGTGGGTATGCATATATTGTTGTGTGTGTGTCTGTGTGTATGCATGCATGTGTGTGTGTGTAGACAGCCCCTGACCTGTCTCTGTGTGTCTGCAGAAGCGCGGTCTGGAGAACTCCCTGAGCGACGCTAAGCACTGGCACGACATCGAGCTGCAGAACCTGGGCTCCGTCATCAGCAAGCTGGAGGCGGAGCTCGGGGACGTCCGCGGCGACATCGAGCAGCAGCGCCGCGACTACGAGACGCTGCTGGGCAACAAGATGAGGCTGGAGCTGGAGATCGGCACCTACCACGGCATCCTGGACGGGGAGGAGAGCCGCTACCAGCCCGCCATGTGAGTCAGACCCCTGTGAGCACTCGCCACGTTAACCAGGGGTTCCCCAACCCTGCTCCTGCAGATCTAACCACCCGTAGGTTTCCATTTCAACCTACGGTACTACTTGGCTGAATTATCTAGCTGTCGCTTAATGAGGTGTGGCTTTGTTAGGGTCGGAGTGAAAACCTACAGGACGGTAGATCTCCAGGAACAGGGTTGGGCGGTCCTGCTCTAGCTGTTGAATGAGGTGTGCTTTGTTAGGGTCGGAGTGAAAACCTACAGGGTGGTAGATCTCCAGGAACAGGGTTGGGCGGTCCTGCTCTAGCTGTTGAATGAGGTGTGCTTTGTTAGGGTCGGAGTGAAAACCTGCAGGATGGTAGATCTACAGGAACAGGGTTGAGAACCACTGATATCACATTGAGTGGATCACTTCATCTTTCATATGAAATGGGTTGGGTTGGGTTTAGGGAATCGACAATCCTGGCCCTGGAGCACTTGCTAGGTGGCAGAAATTACCTGGATGTGTCCCTTTTGGACATACAGTACGCTTCTGAACCTTTTGTACATGTCAACCCTGAGCCAATCAGTGCACTTGCCTACTATTAGGTATACAAGCTGCATACAACATCTATACAACTTGTATAAAGTGTGGTGATTCGGTCACCTCCAAGGTCATTCCATGCAGGTCTTCAGTAACTTTAACAGAAGGTTAAAATCTGCCCCCTAGTGTTACACAAGGGCACATTTTCACAAAATTAGCAATGGTCCTATGAGAGTGAAGCATTATGACTCCCAAAATGCCTGGTGCTATGAAGATTGGTACCTGATGGGTACCATGCCTTACTTACTTTTAATAAAATTAATCAGCCAAAAAGTGTTGTTGTGTTGCACAAATCATGCAAATTAGCGACTGACAACATCACGTTCTCAGTTAAACTTTTCCCGATAAAGTTGTATCGTGCTGCACCTCCTGTGTCTCAATACCTGACACTGTCCAGTATCTTGCTGTTATCCCCAGTTTCTAGCTGTGCGTGGCTGTGTACACTTTGTGTAGTATCATTCTGTGCCAAAGGTGTATAACTCTATGACTGTGTGTGCGGTGTGCTATTGTACCTGCAGTTTGTGACTGAGTATGACTGTGTTTTCCTGTGCTATCCATACAGTACCATGTGTGTGTGACTGCGTTCTATCTGTATATTTTGTGTGTGGTGGTGTTATTTCGCGACACACCCTGTTTGTGCTGTATCTGTGTGCAGGTGGTCAGGAAGCCCAGCGGAGGGTGAGATTCAGTCAGAACCCGCACCAGACGGTGAGGTTAAATCAGACCCAAATAGTGCTGCACAGCCTGAAGGTAGAGCTTAAAGTCATCTGACCGTACCTTTTTAATTACGTCAGACAATTTGATGCTCAGTTGACTTGAATAGATTTTTCGTGTAACTGTAAATGGCATCATGGACAGATTGACTTCAACAAAACCCATTACAAAAAAAGACCTTCTAAAGGAAAGATACTTATACTTTTCTGTTATTTAGACCACCAATCAGTTGCCATTAAATTAAATTATATTTGAATTATAAAATAGAAAAGGTGGGAAATTTCTCTTTTGAACTGTTTCATTTTTTCTTCACCTTTAGAAGAGTCCAACCCACCAACTAGCCTACAGGAGGAGAACTAAAGAACAATGGCATGACCTCTCCTGCACTTTGACCTGCGGAAAGACTCCCCCTCTGAAAAAAGATCTTCAGTTGACACGGACATGCTCCTAAGAAGATCACATTTGAGAAGATTGAATTTTGCCTGTTCCAGTTCTTCTCTTATCTGAGAGGCCCTGTGTTCTTTTGTATGAGCTTAATAAAACAAAAAAATAAAATAAAAAAAATTGGTCCTGCTAACTGATGGCAGCACTTGACTTGTGGTGCATTGTCATGATAGATTCTCTATTTTCTTATCAGAAGCTCCCTTTCTATGGAAACTGAATGATAATGCATATACTACTACATTTATTACAGTACAGAGAGGTGGAGCTCTAATCAACAGTCACTCATCCATTACAGTTTTTATCTGTTATAAGATACAATGAAGCTTTCACTTTCATATTTTCTTTAGTTCTTTCACAGGTTAGATTAGGAGAACAAGTAATCATTTTCATTCCTGTAAATCTTCACCTCCATATACAGTAAATAATAAAACAACCACACTATATGATCTAACCCTAAGTCAACCCATGTCCCAGCATGTAGAGGTGATGTATAGAAATCCAATGCAACAGGAGCAGCAAACTCCACTCTCTTAATTCCCCCCTCAGTTCTTCTTTCTAATTGACCGTCATTCTCCTGGACATTACATGTATTTAAAGATGTTTTATCACCAGCAAACGGCTAATAAAATCACACATTACAGAAAGTTGTCTCATATTGAGTGCCTTATTTAATATTACTGTATATTCTGAAAGACTTTCGTAATTGTCATACAATATAGTATTTTGGTACATGTTGTTCACTAAGCCAATGGGAATAAACGGAATGTCGCGATAGACATAGGTTCTATTCTGTCCACATCAACTGTCTGATTTGATGGCAATGAGTGTTTTTAAATAATAATTCAATAACTCCTTAAAAGTTTCACTGAAATTAGTCAACATAAGCCATGCTATCATTAAAAGTTATGTAAGTATGTTGGAGTCAATGCTATATTATATTAAGAGTTACAATGAAATCAGTATCAAAAAAATCACACTAAAAAATAACATTAAAAACTGTAGCTTTAAAAAACCCAAATTACTTAAGAAATATATTAATAAATATAGAGCCAGTTTCACACACACACAGATGAAGTGTGGTCCTAGACTAAACTGAGTCTTCAATGGAGAATCTCCATTCAAAATTATATTCAGTCTAGGACTAGCCTAAATATGTGTCAGTGAAACTGCCTCATATTAAAAAAATATTGCTTATAGCAAATTAGAAATTAGTAAGTGGTGATTTATGAATGAAAAACATTATTTTTTAATTAATAAAAGAAAAAGAGTGCTGCACTAACTAAACATAAAGAGTGAATAACCACTGATCTTCATGAACAGAGGGCAACATCACTATTAACAGCAGAGAGGTTAATGTATCGCATTCACTTAGAGAGTATTAACAGCAGAGAGTTTTGTGTTTATTCAGGTGCCAATTTATTACAGTTATTTAGCTGATGCTTTTATACAAATAAAAAAATGAAACAGTTGATTAGACTAAGCAGCAAGGTGGGGTTAAGGGCCTTACTCAAGGGCCCAACAGCTGCATTGATCTTAGGCTACAGGCTGCAACTAGGTCTTCTATTTCTGTAAAGCTGTTTCCTGACAATGCCCTTTGTATTAAAAAAAAAAGAATCGTAAAAAAAACAAACAGTATTTTCACCTCTCAGTTCTCACCAAGCTCTTCTGACTTGATAAAGGCGCTATACAAATGCCAACCATCTGATAACCCAGCTCTGTGCCTGTCTGTGCTCAGGTGTGAGACGTGATGAACTGAAGTGAAAGCCTGGGGCATGTACAGTCAGCTTCTCCGAACTTCTGTTAATTTCCATCTGTCACTGCTCCTGTAGGAATTAAGGAGATCCACTTTGCTTCCATTTTCATACCCCAGTCTTTTAAGTAGGGCCCGTAGAAAGACACAAGGTGCTATTTGCGTGCATTTCAGTCTTCCACCATCATTATGTAGATTTTTGGGCGTTCAGTGAATTATTCAGTATGAATATTTGCCCTGACCAATGCCTCTCGTAAATCGTAATTTAAATCTTGCTGCCTCGAATTGCTCTCTTAACTCTCTTAAGTCCACACAGCCAATGCGTTTTGACAGCTGTTTTGTCAAAGAGCTGTCAAAGCGTACACCTCTGTCTGGCATTAGAGCTGGTCTATCGTAATTGTGCTCTGATCTAAAGATAAGTTGCAATAATGTGCAACAAATATCTTGTTGGTTTGCAATGCACCAGTTGGATATTGTCATCATTCTGAGTGTTTTATGAACATTTATTTGCAACAAGGTCATTTAAGGGGGCAATTACCAAATAAACAACCAATGTCCAAACAACCACATAAGTTACTTCATAGAAGACCAACAAAAAAGAAACTGAGACAACCTAATCAAATACAAATCTGATTTTCTGAGAACAGAATCTGAGCACATACAATATTACATCAATGTATAGCTGGATTATTAAGATGGAGGTACAGCATACTGTGATTGTTAATGCAAGCAAATGGAGCTACGTATCTGCATCATGTTAAAAGTAGCCTTCAAATTACACTGTGGGTTCATGTGATGAAAAGCCTTCAAGAAAAGTCTGATTAACTACTTTGAGACTCTTCAAATGACAACCTGCGATATGTCACTGTCACTTCAACACGTAGCTTCGGCACGAATCTGCACTTCTACGCGTGGTGATCAACTACCACTTCCAGGCCTTGACCACTCCCGGTAGTCTCACAATCCGGTTTGTCAATTTGGGATTGGCTACAGAGGCTGTCAATAAACGGCGACCCGCCTCGTACAGCCGCAGGGGTAGGCTTCACATCCGGTTTCCTTATGTTCGGCATGACAGAGCGGCACAGCAACTTCGCGAATGTAGCCGGCTGTTAGTCTTTCTTCAAACGAGACACGTGAAAGGAGCATTTTGAAAAGATTCAGGTCAAATACCGGGCGTTGTTTGCAAAGTGCCGTTGCTGAACCATATAACCTATCTGGCTAGTTCATTTAAACACTTGCGGTGAACTATATGTAATATATATCTATATTTTTATAAGAAAATGGCGGATATTACTAGCACTTGTGCCGAGAAGAGCTTGGACGATTTCTTTGCCAAGCGGGATAAAAAGAAGAAAAAGGAAAAAGGGAAGGGGAAGGAGCAAGCACCGGCGCCGGGACCCGTAACTTTGAAAAAGAACAAAAAGGATAAAGAGAAGTCGACTAAAAACGAAAATCAAGACTCCCAGGTAGAGAAGGTATGCGAATAGATCAGCTAAATGTTAGCCAGTCAGCTATCCAGCCAGTTTGACGTCAGTGCAGCGTTTAGTTAGCTAGATGGCAAACTACTACGCCCCACAAGGTAAAAACGAATCTCAGGTTCAGTAATGAGACAGGTTGTCTGTATTGTTAGTGTTGCGAGGTGTGACAAGGTACATCGAATTAACTCGACACAGTTGAGTGTCGGATTTCCAGAGGAGAAGCTGGCGGGCGCGATACTGGTCTCCCGCTTTCGCTCCTCAGCTGATCTGCTAACACATGCAGTCACGGTGTTGCCGGTATGTAAAAACTAACTATGTTCGTCTGTAAGGTACTGTTGCTCATCAACAGAGCGTGGTATCAAAGTGTTTAGAATATCAGGTGAATTTTGGTCAGTTGGCCTAATATGGTTCACCGAGGCCGTGCCTTCTTGTGGAGCTAGCTAGCGAAGTTTTCTAGCTAGCTACGTGAAGATAATGTTAGCCACTACGTGAATGCAATACATTAAATATGGTAGCTGTCACGCTAAGATACCAGCCTGGACATCACGCTATCCTAGCCAGTTCTAACTTGTTTAAAAAAATGTTGGGATCTAATGGGATATAGGGTAAGGTTTGAATAAAGCGCATTTACAATCCGTTTAATTCTACGTTTACTGGAAAGCACGCATTTATTAGTAACGTTACACGGCACCACCCACGTTTTTCTGATCGTAGTGTTGCCAACAGGTTGACTAAGTCTACATGTATGTGACAATTAGGTTGTGCCGGATCGGTTATGGCGACTGATTGTCTGAAATGTCAGATGACGAATGGTTTTCCGCTACCTAACGGAAGCCTATTTGGAATCTCTAGGTATTTGACCGTGTACAGAATCATACCATACAGACGTCAGTATCCGATTGGCTACCTTAATCGCGTTTAGATACATTTCTTCCGAAAAATGACCAAAGATCTATCGTACAACTTGTCCGTTCCAGATTCCCTGTGGGCCGTCTGCGTGTCTAGAACTCCTTGGGATGTACCATCTCAGATGTCGAGCACATTTCAGCTAGATAGTACTATGAATTATGTTAGAATCGGTTGATACATCCAACCTGTGCCTCGTATCAGGGTCTAGTTTTATAATTATAAGTATAGTATGCCTGTGGACCCTTGGAAATAAGTGGCACATAATTAATTCTTAAAGGGAAAAAAAATAATAGCAGTTAGTGTTCCCTAAAGGCCCTTTCCTCCAGTGCAGACTGGAGCCCAGTATTTGTGAAAGGATAGGGAGCCCATGGGTCAGTGGTTGGGTTACTGTGCTGTCCTTGGGGCCCAGTTGTCTGTCATGTTGGAGAGGGAAAAATAAACGATAAGGGTTGTTTGAAAAAGATATGGTGGTCTCCACCATAAGCACAGGCTCTTCCAGCCTGAAACACGAGAGCTAAACGCCAGCAGTACAGGGCACTAGCTGTTGGCTAGATAGGCAACCACACACCTCTGCTACGCTGGCTCTTCTTTAGATATTTAAGGTCTGTAAATCTTTCAGTCAAAATGTTGTCATCAGAACAATTTGTCTCCCCACCATCAACACAATCAGATTTACGTAGCATATGCATATCTGCAACCCGGAGACCATATTTATCCAGTTGCACGTAGCGTGATTCCTGTTGTCAGGTGCGTTTACCTGAGGGGCTAGATGAAAACCTCCGTAAGGCCAGGGCATCCTCCCCCCCCGAGTCCCTGCCCTGCCCCTGAGGAACAGAATGTGCTGGCCCCCCCTCTGAGCTCAGAGTGCCTCGCTCGTCTGGCGGTGAGATGCCTTTGATTCCCGGCCTGTTCCCCGCAGCTCTGGCCTGCCCCTCGCCGTTCCACCGGAAGCCGGTTTCTCTTGACGCGCTGCAGAACCACGAGACGGGTCCTTACGGCCCTGGGGGCCGGAGGGAGGGAGGGAGGGAGGGAGGGGAGATGGGGGGAGGGGGGAGGTGCTGTTCTAGACGCAGCTCTCTGCACAGCGCACCGCCGGCTGTGTCAGTACCCGCCCAGCCAAGGTCAGCCCTCCCCACAGGCACACAGCGGGAGCGTGTCAGCGGTTCCCCGGTTTTGGTCCAGAAGGGTCTGTGTTGTGAATGCGCACAATGGCTCTCCCGTCGCACGCCACGTGAGCTGAGCCGGGCCTGTACACTCGCCCACGTGGAACAAACCCTAAAACGGCTGCAGGAACTGAACCCTGGAGGTGCTGGGGGTCCACTACCCGGGCGTCAACTGACGCAGGGCGGCCTGTAGTGTAGTGGTTAAGGTAAAAGACTGGGATACGCAAGGTTGGTGGTTCTAATCCCGGTGTAGCCACAATAAGATCCGCACAGCCGTTGGGCCCTTGAGCAAGGCCCTTAACCCTGCATTGCTCCAGGGGAAGATTGTCTCCTGTTTAGTCTAATCAACTGTACGTCGCTCTGGATAAGAGCGTCTGCCAAATGCCAAAATGACTCCAGCCGGGTTGCCAAGTCCTCCCAAGAAAGTGACGCAACTAGTACCATACCCTACTGCTGGTGTACCCACTCTTTTCCAGAATGGGCCAGTGCGGGCTTTTGTTCCAACCAAGCAGTCACACACCTGATTCTACTAATCAGCCATTGGAGTCTTTGCCAAGGACCTGGATTAGGAGGATCAGGTGTGTTGCTGCTCGGTTGGAACAAAGGCCTGCACCCACACCAGCCCATTCTGGGTAAGATTGAGTACCCCTGCCTTATGGCATACAACTGCTACTCTTAACTGCACTGTCTGGCTGACGGTCCAACATGGCTCGCCTACTCGTTAGCCACACACTGGATAAATAATAGCCCCAAGAACTTGACCCGTGGCATTTTTTTAAATTTATTTTTATTTTTATTTTTATTTTTATTTTTATTTTTATTTTTTATTTTTTTATTTAAAGGCGGACCCGAAGTCTTAAAAAACGAGCCACGGTTTGGCGAGGAAGCAGTCCGGCTGACCGCTGTTTGTCTGTGTTGCAGGATGACGAGGAGTGGAAGGAGTTTGAGCAGAAGGAGGTGGACTACAGCGGCCTCCGTGTGCAGGCCTTGCAGCTGAAGTAAGGACCGCGGGGGATCATCTGAGCTTTAGTCAGAACTTGGGCAGTGACTTCAGTTATGATCAATTTACTTACTTAACATTGCTTATATTACAATAAGGGAAAGGCCCTATGAGCCTTAGTTACATGCATTTACATTTGTGTATGTGTTGGTAGAGGTGCATACTGTATGCCACATACTATAGCTATATGGAATTAGAAATGAAGATATCGGGAAACATTAGTGTGCGATACTATGCACGTACATTCTGTAGCTTCACACGTTGTATAATTATAGCATTTTAGGACCTGTGCAGTATGACGTAACACAAATGGCGTACGGCTTAAATTAAGTTTGGCCTCTAGCGTAGTGGTTAAGGTAAATGACTGGGACACGCAAGGTCGGTGGTTCTAATCCCGGTGTAGCCACAATAAGATACGCACAGCTGTTGAGTCCTTGAGCAAGGCCCTTAACCCTGCATTGCTCCAGGGGAGGATTGTCTCCTGCTTAGTCTAATCAACTGTACGTCGCTCTGGATAAGAGCGTCTGCCAAAATGCCAATTACGTAATGTAATGTAAAAGTTTCCGTTCTCCCGCGGAGAGTGGGCCTGCTCACGAGCATTGTGTCTCTGCCCAGTGAGGAGCGGGACGAGGACGATTATGAGAAGGAGGAGGTGGGCGAGGACGGAGAGATCATTCTGGTCAGCGGGGACAAGATGTCCGGCCCGTGGAACAAGTCCGGAGCGGCCCCTGTGGCAGCCCCGCCCGTGGGTGAGTGAGCGGGAGTCTGGGCCGGGTAGAGCCACGGTTCTGTGCCCCACAGGGCTGTGAGTCTCCGACCTCCCTTCCCTTCCATTACCACTATTTACAGGCTATTCAACGCATCGTGAAATCTCTCTTCACCACCATTTGACTCAATCTATTTTATTGCAGAGTTACTCTTGAAAATGCACTGAATACACAAGTGTGACTGGAGAAATTGATGTCTATTGTCCACTAATACCGAGTACAATTAAAACAATGCACTGAACTAAGTTCTCAGCACATTTATTTTCAATAAGTGTATTTCATATTTAAGTGCATTTTGTTATATATTCATATATATCATATATCAATTATAATCGATTCTAACATTTGAAATTGATGCAGCTGAATTGCCACCTCAAGATCAATCCATAGTTACACCCAGAGTGTTCAGTTTGGGAGGTAATGGGCTCTTTTTGCTCTCTGTAGTGGAAGTGGAGGCCCCGGAGCCCAAGCCAACGGGGGTGTACAGGCCCCCCGGGGCGCGAATGGGCCCCGCAAAGAAGGGCCTGACCCAGGGGCCCCCGGAGATCTATAACGACACCCAGTTCCCCTCTCTTTCGTCTACGGCCAAACACGTGGAGACCCGCAGGTACGTCTGCCGAGACCTCGAGCAGGGACCGTTTTGGATGCGTGTCGCTTTGTTTTAAAAATAGGTGTGGCGTCGTACTGGTAAATCTTCCTTGCCATCGAGACGTATAGATAGCTTAGCATAAAGCCTATCGGAGTGAGTAGCCTACCTGCTTCAAAGTGAAGAAATACACCTCACAGCGACTCTGAAGCGGTCTTATTTACACAAGGTGTCGTGTATTTGAAATACACGTGTGGGGGAAATAAAAAAAATTAAAAAGAGAGCCATAGTTTAAGAAACAAGGGCTCTCTTTTTTTATTTTTTATATGAGGTCAGGCCTGATATGAGTCTATAGTCTACTAGGCTATGCTAGTATATGCATTTCATAGGGTCCTGTAAGGCATTTAATTTCTAATTTGGTTCCGGATATTAAAAAGGTTTAGAATCAGTGGAGTAGAGCCCTGCGGTAGCTGAGTGCTCTGTGTAGGTGTGGTGCAGAGTTGACTGGCCTCCATTTTGTGTGTGTATGGGAAGGGTCCAGAGTTGACTCTGTCCTCCATTTTGTGTGTGTATGGTAGTGTTTGAGGGTTGACTGTGGCCTCCATTTTGTGTGTGTATGGTAGTGTTTGAGGGTTGACTGTGGCCTCCATTTTGTGTGTGTATGGTAATGTTCGAGAGTTGACTGTGGCCTCCATTTTGTGTGTGTGTGTGTGTGTGTGTGTGTGTGTGTGTGTGTGTGTGTGTGTGTGTGTGTGTGTGGGGGAAGGGTCTGGAGTCGAGTCTGTCCTCCATTTTGTGTGCGTATGATAGTGTTTGAGGGTTGACTGTGGCCTCCATTTTGTGTGTGTATGGTAATGTTCGAGAGTCGAGTCTGTCCTCCATTTTGTGTGTGTATGGGAGTGTTCGAGGGTTGACTGTGGCCTCCATTTTGATTGCGGTTGTTCCCCAGGGACAGGGAGATGGAGAAGACCTTCGAGGTGGTGAAGCACAGGACCCGGACCAGGGAGGAAGGAGGCGCGGCCTCAGCGCAGCAGCTGCAGCTGGACAACCAATACTCCATCCTCGGGGACAAGTAACCGCCCCCTACGCCAAGCCCCGCCCACCACGGCCCCGCCCTCTACCTGTGCGCAGGTGGGAGGGAACAGAACTACAGCTGTGGATTAACTGCCATTGAACATACACGCCTATATACACACACACACACATTCATGTACCCCTCTCGCATACATACACACTCAAACACGTTCTCTCGCTCTCTGACGCACACATTCAAGCATACAGTCTCTCCCTCACATACTTACACATTCAGACACTTTCTCATTTGTTCTCTCACACACACACACCCCCTCACCCACACACACACACACACATACACCCCCCCCCCCCCCACACACACACACACACACACACACACACACACACACCCTCACCCTCACCCTCACACACCCACACACACACACATCCTCTCTGTGGCACACATGCCCTGGGCTAGCACAGGCCTGCCCTTCACCCATTGGGCCTGTACTCCACACAGCCCCTTTAACAGCAGTGGCTACAGGGAGGTGGACAAGAAAAAAAAAAAAACAAACCAACAAAAAAAACAAACCGTGATCTGCGTGTGAACATTTAACGATATACTTCAGCCATCCTATTTTTATGGTGTAGCTGCGGCTTTGGCCCCTGCTTTGGCCCCTGCCCTCGGGCCCGTCGCCGGGGAGACACCCGCTGGGCAGCCGTGGCTCCGGGTGGCAGGCGGTCGGTTGACGTTTAACGGCCGAATTTCAAACGGGCCGGGCGCTACGGCAACACGCGCAGAGTCCTGGCGTGTGGGGACTTCCTCAGGTTCACCTCGGCGGATAACGTGCTGGTTTAAACCGTTCTCTCCCACCCCCCAACCCCCCCCCCCCCCCCCCCCGGACCTGCCGTCTGACTCCCCCCGAGGGTCCGCCAGCCTCCTCCAGGACCGGGAATCTCTTTCAAACCGGCCGGCTGTCGGAGACGAAAGGTTTTGCTTTTCATCTGCTTTACACAAGGAAAAAAAAAACAAACTTTAAAAGTGGCCTTATTGGGGAAAGAGAAGCGGGGATTCTGTGACTGATCCTCTGAGAAGAATTGAGCTCTTTGTTTCACTGTAATTTGATCCTTACACTTACCCCTCCCGAATCACCGCCCTCCCCCCCCCCCCCCCCCCCCCGCGTCCTGGTTCTGAATGCAGCGCGGAGCGATCGTTTTGGGTACCCAGCAGAATACACCACTGAACTGTTACTCCTTTCTCCACTAACCACCCCCCCACACACCCCCTCTCCCCCTGATACTTTTATTTTGTGTTAACATTGGCAAGCCATTTTGTGGTAAATATTAAAGGTGTTATTTCTAATCGGATGGAGTTAACTTAATTTTTTTTCCTTACACCGGTTGCTGTGATGTAGGCTACTTGCCCGTTGGTGTTGTGGAGTGCTGTTGCTGGGCTACACTGAGACGGGTTCACGATGCAGTGAAATGAGAACTGGAACCCCACTCCAGACCTGGGCCCTGTTTCACGAAGCAGGCCAGCTGAGTGAGCTGCATAACTGCACTGGGTAAAACCCAGAACCCTCCCGATTTCTGGAACACGGGCTGAAGTTCGCAGTTATCCGGATGACTCTAATCCTGCTTGGTGAAACGTGCCCCTGATCACATAGAGCCCCAGGGCAGTGAGTTAAGTGCATTTGCTTCCGTGTGTTACCATGGGAATGTAGCCACGGCGTTCGTCTCTGGGTTACCTGGTTACAGGGTTCTCCAGCACGGCACAGCTCAGACAGTAAGAGCAGTCGTCTGGCAGTCGGAGGGTTGCCGGTTCGATCCCCCGCCCGGGCTGTGTCGAAGTGTCCCTGAGCAAGACGCCTAACCCCCCAAATGCTCCTGACGAGCTGGTCGGGGCCTTGTATGGCAGCCAATCGCCGTCGGTGTGTGAGTGTGTGTATGAATGGGTGAATGGCGAAGCATCAATTGTACAGCGCTTTGGATAAAGGCGCTATATAAATGCTTGCCATTCGCCATTTACAGCTCATTCCTGTGTGGAGCCTTTTACTGGCCGAAGTGCCCGTATCCATGCAAAGCAGTGGCCTTATGAGTTGAGCAGTGTTCTTAAACTATGGGTGGGGATCCACATTGGGTCGCAGGAGTGCATGAGGTGGGTCCTGGAATGAGTCTATCATCTCTAGTATGCTAGTATGCGTAGTTGATCGGTCCCTAAAGGGTACCAAATGTCCTGAAATTAAAAAGCATTTTTAATTGCGGTCCTGATATTAAAAAGGGTTGAGAACCAGTGGTCTACGCATACTTAATAGACTAGGTGTTTGGGTTCTTCTGCATCGTTTCACGCAAGCTATTGCGAGTAACAGATGTAGATGCAGAGCTTGGCTAACGATATGTACACAGTGCTGTATATCTCCTGTCACAGTTCCACTTCAAACCTCACTTTTCCATTACATTTTTTTTCCCTCCCCCTCAGAGTACCATTTAAGCCTGGTCCATTTTAGTCACCCGTTTCTGTGTCTCAGTATAATTGTTCTCGGAAGCTCTGGGAAATATAACACATTGATGAGAAATATTACATGTATTAGTTTAATGATTTGTAGTGAAGTGTGTTAACGGACCTATGACCTAAGTTGACCAATCATGTCCGTCTCCTTATCTCCCCATGGACATGAAGCTGAAGACTTTCTTGGTATTCACATTTCTAAGGTGCAGTGAATATCACTCTAGGACTGTATTTTCCTCTCAGGTCTTCAAACGTACTTGTCCCTGGGTTTGATTTGCACTTTATTGTAGGTCGCTCTGGATAAGAGCGTCTGCCAAATGGCTGTAATGTAGTTATAAAAGAAAGAAAAAGCAGATAAGCAAACGGTCTTGTCAACAAACACTGATTTATTTGTATGCCCATCGGAGCGGAGGAGCACAGTGGTCCACATCATCATACGAGGTCAGGAGAAGGGCACAAAATGGAGTCTGGCACAAAATGGAGTCTGGCTCCAACGGTGGGTGGGTGGGTCGCTCTGACATTGGGCCTGAGAGACGGACCGGATGGCCTGCAGGTTCACGTGAAACCCCCCGTGGATGCGTGAAGCCCTTTAGGCAGATCCGTATTAAGGTCTGGGGGTTGTGGCGGTTTGTACCTGGCGCAGGGGGGGGAGGGTAGGACTCCAGAGCTCTAAGTACAGTGGGCAGTGTGACCCGACGTTTAAATAACAAACCGCTTGAGTCACTCCCCGCGTAGCCAAACAGTCATCCTCTCCAGGTAATCCCAGCAGTGACTCAGCTGTAGCTGAACTGTAATTTCACTTTACCACTGGGGCTTAAGCCAAGCTTTCACAACCCAGACCCCCACCCGCCCCCCACCCCCCGCGGGACGCGGCGGAGTCCGAACAATCACATTCTGAGCGCTTTCGTTTCTCGCGACCGAAAGAGCGAACGCTTATGGGACACGCCGTGCCTCTTCAGGCTAACCGCAGATTATCGCGTGCTCTGGTTTCCGTCTAACCAAATCGACCCGACTGCTATTTTTCAGTTCCGGCAGAATACGGGGGGGGTTGAAGCGTGATAAACAGTTTAGTGAAAGGGGGGGGGGCACAAAATGGCACTTAAATCTGTGACTCGCGGGCGGGAGAGGGAGAGAGGAAGCCCTGTCGCTACGACCGCTCGACGGTCACACGGCGGACCCACAACGCTGCGCTGCGGTTTGGGGCGCAGGACGTGATGGGTCTAGGTTTTGAGCAGGATGTTGCTGTTTTGCCACTGAGGCCGAGGCACGTAACCGAGTGACTCACCTCTGAACAGGGAAACGAGATGTTTGCGAGGCGTGAAATGTTGTAGACCGTACTGCTTATGTTGTTTAGCCTGCCCGCAAATTTCATCTGTAGACCACACCGGCACTGTTCAGACAGTCAGAGCACATAAGTGCCACCCCCCCCCCCCCCCCATTGACTCTTCAGAGCAGAACGTCAGCAAAATGGCCTCCAAAACTCTTTGTTGAGGACTAGAAAGTTTTGAAACCGTCGAGCTTCCTCCATTTTGCGGCATTGCGTTATAATAAAAGGAAACGACGCCAACCAACTTGCATAACATGTAATCATTTGGTCAATGTGACTTGTGTAGTCTTGTCTCTAAATTTGGTGGAGAACAAAAAAGGGGTTTGTGGTATCGTGGGACAGGAGCTGCTGTCAGGTAAAAAAAAAAACAACAAAAAAAAAACCCTGATTCATCACCAGTCGGTGAATGTGAGTGTGTTCGTGTATTAGGTTTGTACTCGGTAGGTGAGTGTGTTCGTGTATTAGGTTTGTACTCGGTAGGTTTTGGATCTGAAAGAGATCAAGTCCACTGTCACTGATCCAGAGGTCATGGCTTCAGGTACATAGTGGCACTACTGTCTTTGGCAAATAAAAAGATGCAGGAGTTGCAGATGTGTACGAGCGATTTGGTGCTCCTCTTCACTCGGTCTTGCTGATATACCTCAAAGCATCCGAATCTGGGCAAAGACAAAAGCTCTTTTTAAAATGCAAGGGAACCCCTATAGTAATCAAACACATTGACATGTCTGTACAGTCTAACCACAGAGCACACCTTTAACCAGGGAACTTGGAAAATAGGGCTAAATAAAACCTGACCCCTTTAAATGAGTCACGGTTGCCTTGACATAGGCTCTACCCTCTCACCAGTTTTTATATCACAAACACTGAAATCTACAGAGGTCATATGGAGATAAAATGGCGTGTTAAACGGATGACTTTCAGAAATAATAATAAACAAAAATGATTTAAATACTTTGTGTGCGATGATGGATACTTTAGATAATTACATTCGTTTCTGACAACCTGCTGATTTTACAGTGGCTTTTATAGAGCCGTTAGGGGGTTGTGGCCTAAAGCGAAAACATGCTGAACCAGCTGCTTCAGATTGAGGTGCGTTTTCCTGCTTTTGACCACAAACTTACTAATGACCCCATTCAAGGCGTAAGGCTAACGGGTCAGCTACTTCTGTTCGTCTTATTCAACACTGCTGGACAATGACATCTCACAAACCAGCACATCTTAAAAAAAGAAAACCGCTTGCAGCTCTACAGTGTCTGGACTTTTCCACACCCCTCCCAGAAACAAGAAAAATCCAGTAAACTGGAATCAAAGGCTTCATTGATGTCCTATAAATCACTAAATCACATGGGGAGGGGAAGTCTTCTGAATTCTTCATCACAGAACTAAACTGTCCAGGGTCAGGGCGAGTTGAATATAGCAGGAGACGCAGTTCCGCCTTGTTTGGGGGGGTTTGTTTGGGGGGGGGGGGGTATGGGCTTATTCAGGCCCACAAACTCACTTTACTGTCCTTTCTGTGGGGTCCCCGGGTCCCCGATGACGGAGAAGCAGCCGGGACAGGGGCGGGGAATCTTTTTGGAGGGGGTGGAGGCTGCCCGCCCCATGCGGGTCTGGGTGGGCGTGGCTTGAGTCCTCCCGGCCTATGGGAGACGAGCGGACGTGAGAACCCGGCGCCCGAGCACGTCGAGTGGGGTTTACCTGCCCGACGCTCAGGGGCTCACCTGCAGCTGGTCCTCCTGAACGGTCAGCGCTTCCACGTGTCCGCCCGGGATGCTCACCGGCGTTCCCTGGATCGCCCTCTCCTGTGGCGTGAATGTGTTGGGAAAGGTTTTTACATTCGCCAAATATCCTCTTGCTGAGAGTGCTCTCCCAGTATTTGTATCTGTGTATGTTTAAAAATAAATGGAATATTCTTCTCAAATGTTACATCTGGTTGCTGGGAGCTGGCTGGTGCCTTGCATGGCAGCCACTCGCCATTGGTGTGCGTGTGTGTGTGTGTAAGAATGGGCGAATGAGAAGCTTTAATTGTACAGTGCTTTGGATAAAGGGGCTATATAAATGCCAACCATTTAGATCTGTGAGGTCAGCACACAGAATTCTGCTGAGTCATTGATGGCCCCTCCCACCCTCAACAAAACCCCCTTTATTCCAAGAATACAACTTAACAGCGAGTGAATGAAACTAATTTAAGAGAAACAAGAATTAACCTATTGATTTACTGCGCAATATGACGCTGTTTGTGCTGATTGTAGCTGTCGGTGGCTTGTAATGTGTTCTGTTTGTAATGCCATTTGTAGATCCCTGGGTGCAAGACACATTCACTTTGTAAGTTCTATTCATTCCATTCCATTCAGTGTAACATTCTCAAATCATGTAACGTAGCAACATTCTTTCTCTTATCTCAAAGGAAACTAAAGAAGTTTTGATTCCAAATTGACCACACAACCCTGGAATAGCCACAGGTGTCATTCATTTTCTGTGTAAAATAATGAATAATGAATTTCCATATACAATAAAATATGGATATTTTAACACAGGTTATTTAGAATAAATAAATTATTCTTTGGATTTCACTTCTACAAAACACTAGATTTAAATTCTAAGCATTCCTGACAGTCATAACACTTTTGACTTGTCTCAACAGTGATTTTAATAGGTCACTGTTTTAGTTTTTTGCAGTCTGGTTATAGCAAATGGTTAAGACCACCATGTTGAAAAGAGCCAGTCAGAAGCAAAAAACCTAAAAACAACCTATAAACCACACCTGTTCTCAGTGCCAAACCTGGGGAGCTCCACCAGATATTCTGCCGCCTTTGTACCTCATCTCCCTTTTTAAGACACCATTTCTATGACATTTTAGCTCCCTGTGCAAAAGTTCAATAATATTTTGCAAGTCGGCACAAACAACTACAAAGTTCTGTTTAAAACTCAAAAGGAGATGGAAATGAAAAATATGGACATTCCGTCTGTATATTATTGCAATATTTACAGGAAACTGTCCAGACGATGCAATTTTACAAGGCTGCCATTAGGTTTGTTTTGGTGCCAAAGAAAAAACCGTAATAACTATTCTATGCATGAGTATAAGCCTATGAGCACCATTTAATTTGTAACTTAGCTCATAGTTATCTAGCCTGGCATTTTCATCAAGAGTAAAACCAAGAATTTTCCCAGCAAGTCAATATCAAAGTATCGTCATTGTAGGTTAGCCAACTAGACAGTTGTGTATAGGTTGCCAAAATTATTTAATACAAAGGTGTTTTGGATGAGGTCCATATTTTTATATTTTACCTGTAATAGCACTTACCTTCGGTGGTGGGACCTGGGTTGGTTTACCGAAAGAATTCACCGGTGCACCCGACGATAACGTCACGGCGACGGCCAGCAAGCTGAACAGCAGTAACGCGCACGTCGCCATCTCTCAGTACCTGTCCGCTAGCGAAGTGAGAACGGTGTGCCCGGCGTCTGCGATTTATCTCAGCACCTGTAGCAGCAAGGCGGGGTCAGGGCAATATGTTGGCCCCGCCCACAGTCCGCCTTGCATAATATTTTTAGTTTATGTTTTCAGCCGCTACCGGAGAAACACCGTCTTATAATGAATCAACAAGTGCTCAGCAGCCGAGTGGAGAACATGGGTGAAACTGGCAGTAAAGTACATTAAAAAACAAAACAAAAACACTAATGTGACAGTCTTGTTTTTATAGACCATATTAACCAGTGGAGCCGTCTGAGTAACTTTGTTCCTTCAATTTTATATTTTTTATTAAATGAAACCTGTGAAATACTGTATACTCGAATATTGGTACAGGTTGTAGAAAGCCATAACAGATTTCTGTTATGGAGAGATTTATCAGGTTGTCCAACAGGCTGTTGTACCACATGAGATATTTAAAAGTACCAAAATCATCAACGGTATTGTTAGTGTGACTGTGAAAGCATGTCCATGATGTGAAGTGGGAAAACTACAGGAAAAACTACAATGATGGAAGTTCATGACAGTGGAAGAAAATAAGGAAAATCGTTGCTTTCCTAAAATAAAAAAATATGAGAAGAAATATAAATCTTCAGTTGAGGCCGAAACTGCCTGCTCTTAAAAGTTGTGGTGCATATAACCCATCTCAAGTGAGCGTGTAAAGATACAAAACCACTGCATTTGTACATATTATTTTATCAGCCATTCCTACTCAACAAAACAATAATCCCAGTTGTACTTTCAATGGAAAGAAATTGGAAATGGAAGTCCTTTTCCTTTAATGTTCAACAATCACCCGCCAGTGTTCGCGTCACCAAGAGACGTAGAAAACACCGGGGGACAGAAGAGAGATCGACATATTCAATTAACATTCAGATTTAGATTTCAATAATTATAACAATAATAACAATTTAAAGTTTTTTTTCCAAGAGTTAAAAGTTATTAACAGGTACGTGCAAATGCACTAAGTGAAAACATACATAACGAAAAATAAATATTAAGAAGTCTTGAGGTACAGTACCAAAAATCAGTTGTAAAAAATACTGCAATCATAATCGGAAGATACAAAAAATGTACGTTACAATAATATCAGCAGAAAAATGCAGCAATGACGATTATTAACATCAAAATTATGAGTTCACAGTAGTTAATCCCACGTTAAATTTATCTTGCATCAGACTGCAGCAACAGATTTGATTACACGATTTTTCCTTCACTTTGACAAAGTTTTCTTCACGCAAATATTAAATTCGGCTGCTGCCAAAAATGCTGTTGCTCTGTCGCTGAAAAGTAGATAGAGAGCAGTCTGGTTATGTTGAACCCGGGCCTAAGTCTTATATGTATGTGTCTGTAGAACAAAATGCCACTGCCCAATGGAAATCAGAGCCACTGAACAGAGACCGAAGTGGCCCCGGTTTCAGATGGAATGTTAACATTTTAAGTCGGTCCCCTCCAAGGTGACAAGCTTGCTAGTTAGCACGAAGTCTTGCAACGTCGCCATCGTTAACGCTGTAAGAACATTGTGAGAATGTTGTAAAGAACGTTGAACGGCTGCCGGGATGCAAGCTGCTTTGTTTTTTTTTTGTTTTTTTGGTATCAAAAGGTGTCCTATTAAAATGACACACCAGCGTGTCACAAGATTACACACTAGCCAGAGCTGTGACCACGAGGAGAAAGCAGCCGACACTGAGGTAACTTTGGCCGCGCTCTCGGTCATCGTAATGTCACCTGATGTCACTCTCAAGTCACACCGTGTTTTTACGGCACGCGCCGCAAAACACGTCCGAGTGTGAAAAACGCCAGCAGCACGTGTCAGGTTGTGTTTTTTTTCTTTTTTTTTTTTGGCCTGTACCCGTCCCTAGCCTGGCGCGTATGAGGAACGGGACAGTGGAGCAGCAGGGGGTACATTCTGACATCAGTTCTGCTGGGACTCGACGCGTCTTAATCGGTTACAAACCCCAAATAAATCTCTTATTTGAACCCCAGACAGGGTTACGACTGACAGCGTTGCATCCAGATCCGTCTCCCACCCCTCCAACAACAATTCATTAGCTTCTGTGCTCTGGTGCAAAGTAGAAATTCCCATTTAAGTTTATACTGAAAATGATATAATAATAATAATAATAATAATAATAATAATAATAATAATAATAATAATAAAGGAAGATTCTGTGAATTAACCAACTCAACACATAATTGTTCAATATAATATTGAACAAAGAAATTGTTCAATATTTTCTCCCAGTAATGAACTAGCTTCTGTGTAAATAACCTTGAGTGCCGTCATGCTGTACCGTATTAAGCCGTATCCCCCTCCCTTCCCTCAGTATTCCAGTTAAAAATAATTATGTGCACCTCCCCCTCCCAGTGTCTGTGTCTGTGTCTGTGTGTGTGTGTGTGTGTGTGTGTGTGTGTGTGTGTGTGTGTGTGTGTGTGTGTGTGTGTGAGAACAGCTGTTTGCAGGTGATTTCACAGCAGTAAGATCCTGCTCTGGACAGCACTGGTAAAACCCAATCATGCTTCCTCTATGTCCCAAAGAACCTACTGCTCTTACTGCAGTGTCCACTGACAACACACACATCTCCACTGTTGTACTGCAGGTAGGCTGCACACACACACAGCTCCACTGTTGTACAGCAGGTAGACTGCACACACACACAGCTCCACTGTTGTACTGCAGGTAGACTGCACACACACACAGCTCCACTGTTGTACAGCAGGTAGACTGCACACACATCTCCACTGTTGTACTGCAGGTAGACTGCACACACATACAGCTCCACTGTTGTACTGCAGGTAGACTGCACACACACACACACAGCTCCACTGCTGTACAGCAGGTAGACTGCACACACACACAGCTCCAGTTGTACAGCACGTAGACTGCACACACAGACAGCTCCACTGTTGTACTGCAGGTAGACTGCACACACACAGCTCCACCGCTGTACAGCAGGTAGACTGCACACACACCTCTACTGCACTCTTTGCTAGTACACCGTTCCCCAGGCTGTAATGGAAAGAAATGTTTGAGAAATATGCACACCCTGTGTGTTGCAGGCGCAGGTAGACCTATTCCGGAGAGGTGGCCCGTTAGGACGTTCCCCTCCCGTTCCCGTTTCAGTCCGAACAGTTCTGGAGTCCTCCGGGTCTCTGGACAGGACCCGGCTCGTCCTGCTCCACGTCCCTGTCCCGGGTCAGCCATTCTCAGGCCCGTCAGCGGACCGCAGGGCTCCACGACATGATCCAACGGAAACCGAAAACATCGCCTCCCCCGTCCACCAACTCCAACGAGAGGAGGACAGCAGAGTGTGTGTGTGTGTGTGTGTGCGCGACCATGTACAGGTGACCCATTCCACAAGGCTTGAAATGAAAGGCCCGAAAAAAGAAACAACCGTTCAGTCACTACCTCTCCTCAGGAAGAGAGCCGCTGCATCTCGCCACGACCATCACGTCCTGATCCTCACCCTCACCACCATCATCATCATCATCATCATCATCGTCACGATTCCTTTTTTGGAAGTCTGATCAGCCTTTTCAAAAGAAAACGTTAAAATTAAAAATAAAAAGCAGAAGAGGTCTCCCCTCAGGGCGGGGGCGGGGGGGCGGGGGCTAGGCCGGCTGCAGCGGGATGCAGCCCACGCCCACCCCGCCCTCGTGGCACACCATGGGGGCCATGAAGGTCCAGCGGTTGGTGTCGGTGTCGTACATCTCCACCGAGCCGAGGTTGGACTGCCCGTCGTAGCCGCCCACCGCGTACAGCCGGCCGCAGTTGGCCAGCAGCGAGACCCGGCTGCGCCGTGTGCTCATGGCCACCAGGTGGCTCCACTGGTCGGCCAGCGAGCTGTACACCTCCGCCCCGCTCAGGAAGCCCGAGCCGTCGTAGCCCCCGGCCACGTAGAGCTGGCTGCCCAGGGCGGCCGCGCCGTGCCGGCACCGCTTGTTCAGCATGCCCACCACGGGGTGCCACGAGGCCGTGTGCTGGTTGTAGTACTCCACCTGCAGGACGGGAGGGGAATTACACCACGATGCTCACGGACGTCGAGGCTCGAGGCTCGTCTTACCGTCACCCTGCAGTTCACTTCAGGTCATCTCCTCGGGTCTCTCAGACGCTGCGTTCTGTTCTTTTATGGTTTCATAAATCATATTAAACGTATAAACGTTTTGAGGGGGAAGAATGACCACATCTTCCTCCTCGCCAGCAGACCGCAGTGGTGCCGTGATCGTGTGTCTGGTGAAGCATCTTCCTTTGACTCATGTCTGTACAGGCCAGATTTATGGACTGAATATAGAATCCGCGGCTTGACAAACCCTGACAGACTGCACTTGTCGAACCAATGAATGCACTTATGAATGTGGTTGGGCACTCATTGAGAACCTCGAAAGAATTGACAAATCATGCATAATTAAACTCACTATTGCGGTGTTCATTCAGCGTATCTGGAGCCAATAACGTAACACTGGTCAGATGAGGACGCTCACCGTGTTGAAGATCTGTAGGCCGTCGTGACCGCCTGAAACGAAGATCCGTCCGTCGAACAGAGTCACCCCTGCTGCACTGCGACTGGCACTCATCTCCGTCACCAACGTCCACCTGCACAGGGACACGCACACGCACACACACACACACAGGGCCACACTTACACAGGTGCACGACAGATTGAACGCTCCATGTCCACTGTATTTAGAGATTTGTTCAAGAACGAGTCATGTTGGCAATCAGAAACTCAAGTTAGGTGCGATTTTCTGCCCACATGCAAATTTGCTGATAAAAATTTGCATGTGGTCTACCTAAAAGGGCTCACTGAGTCTAGAAAATTCATTTCAACATGAAATAATGAAATTGGTTTCAAAAGCCTGGAGCCTGGGTTTTTTATTCTGTATCCCACTTAACCGTCAAAGCATTAAAAGTGTGTTTAGTTCTTTTTCCTATAACATCGCAGATAATGCAAATTTGCAATTCCGGCTGCATACACTAGATGGCGATCATTTCTTAGAAGTGAAAAATGCGCCGTGTGATTTCGCAACAGTCGCCTTCAACACCTTCAAACCACAAATGTAACGCAAGAATGAAAACAAAAGCCCTGACAAACCGGTAAATTTGTAAAATAAACTCCATCACCGCTGTGGAGGTGGTGAGTCAGACGCCATGGACACAGCTGTGTGTAAACACAGCCAGAGATGACATTACATTACATTAATGGCATTTGGCAGACGGTGTTAAGAACCTAGAGGGAAGTACAATTGACTGCTACCTGCACAACAAAGATAAGGACCAGGGCCTATTTGATCACCGGAATTTTATTTATTTCTTTATTTTGAATAGTAATACTGCAACACGCAAAAATAAAACAGCTTACCTAGCCAAACAAAACTAGCAAAGGTATCATCCTAATAGACAAGCAAAAAACACTTAATGTTTAACAGGGAGGTAGGGAGGGACAGGGAGAGGTGCAGCTTGAAAAGGTGAGTCTTCAGTCTGCGCTCGAAGGTGGAAAGAGATTCTGCTGTTCTGACCTCCACGGGGAGTTCGATCCACCACCGTGGAGCCAGAACAGACAGGACTCCTGAGCGGGAGGTGGAAGTTTGGAGAGGGGGAGGCGCCAGGCGGCCTGTGGTGGCCGAAGATGCGGATATGGTGAAGGGGTGCAGCCACTGAAGACAGGGGACACACTTACCGGTCTGCCTCTGGCGAGTAGCACTCTACTGAACTGAGAGAGGATTTGCCATCGTAACCTCCGCACACGTAGATGTGTCCGTCCACCACCACTGTACCCATCGCACTGGAGAAACAGGGATGAACAGAGATAAACAGAGAGAGAGGATGTGAGCATGGCTTTGGGATCAGAGCGACACTCGCTAAGGAAACCCCCAGCATATCACAGACGAGCCACAGTCAATGTATCATGTAATTATAAAAATATAGTATAATTATAAAAGTAAAGGAAGTTGCGCACAAGTAAATGCATGAACAGCTCACCTGCGCTGGCTGTTCACGCACACGCTCACCTGCGCTGGCTGTTCACGCACACTCTCACCTGCGCTGGCTGTTCATGCTGGCTACGCGCGTCCACGTGTCCGTCTCTGGGTTGTACACCTCCACCGTGCTGAGCCGCGATTGGCCGTCGTATCCGCCGATGGCGTAGAGCAGCCCGTTCACCACGGCCACGCCCACACGGCTCCGAGCCGTGCTCATTGGCTGACAGCGCTCCCAGCAGTTCCCGATTGGGTCAAACACCTCCACTACATTCAGTGAGTCACCTAGACAGAGCAGGGTTCGAATTAGCAAAGCACTTTTTGATTGCCCCCCCCCACCACATTAATCCTAATTAGAGCCCTATGCCCTTGTGAAATGCAGACTACAAAACTGGACCCCTTCACTGATTTAAGCACGAGGTGAAATGCTCAGTGTGTTCAGAGCAGGGGTGCACAACTCCGGTCTTGGAGGGCCATTCTGCGAGCTGGTTTCTGTTCGAACCAATTACATTCATTTATTATTCTGACAGCTCTAGAAATGATGTTGGTTCACTCCTGTACTTGAGCACAGTACAATCTTTCAATACACTTGCAGTCTGCAGCTGGTCCATATACAAATGTCCGATCGAGACATCATTTAGCTAATTAAACAATTAAGAGCGGAAGTTGGCACAGAATCCTGAAGCGGATGGGCCCTCGCTGTGTGAGTGTTGGTTGAGCAGGGGTCGGGGGTCGGGGGTCGGGGGTCGGGGGGCACCTGCGCTGTTCAGCCCCCCCACGGCGTAGATGAGGCCGGCGATGGAGGTGCAGCAGCGCTGCCGGGTCTTGAAGGAGGGGAGGTGGGGCCGGCGCTCGGGCATCAGGTGGTAATCTTTGGCCTCGTCCACCAGGTCCCTGTGCCAGACCACACACACACACGTTAATGAGGCACAGACTGCAGGTCCTCCCATATAAACTCAACTAAAGCCCCTATCCTCCACCTTCCAACCACTTACTCTCACTGTAAACAAGCACCTCTGAAATGTGCTGCACGCATATACACATTCCCCAAAGGGCACATTCCTGGGGAACTGTTTAGGCCAAACAGCCTAAAAATAAATCCGAACTGATCCAATTTCTTGAATTGCATTAGGGCGTGACACAATGAAAGCAAAAAGGAGACAACAGTGCAGGCATTTAGGAACATGGAAAACGCACTCTTCCTGTGTGCACACTGCCTACCCTCACCCCGTACACGCCCTGCCCGGCACACCTGTACAGTCCCTCCAGCCCACCTGTAGTCCCTCCAGCCCACCTGTACAGTCCCTCCAGCCCACCTGTACAGTCCCTCCAGCCCACCCTACCCCCCTACACACACCCTGCCCGCCTCACCTGTACACTCCCTCCAGCCCACCCTACCCCCCTGCACACACCCTGCCCTCCTCACCTGCACACTCTGCCTGCCTCACCTGTACACTCCCCTCCAGCCCACCTGTACAGTCCCTCCAGCCCACCTGTATACTCCCTCCACCCAACCACCTGCACACGCCCCGCCCCCCGCACACGCCCCGCCCCCCTGCACAGGCCCCACCCCCTCATATGCACAGGCCCCACCCCCATACACACACCCCACCCCCTCACCTGCACATGCCCCGCCCCCCTGCACAGGCCCCACCCCCCTCCACACGCTCCGCCCCCCTGCACACACCCCGCCCCCCTGCACAGGCCCCACCCCCCTCCACACGCTCCGCCCCCCTGCACAGGCCCTGCCCCCATGCACAGGCCCCGCCCCCTCACCTGCACTTGTGGCAGCAGCGCACGAGCTCGTCCTGCTGCACGCGGTCGGCCAGGAACTGGGGCCGGCAGAGGGGCAGGCGGGTTTTGGACAGCAGCTCGGGGAGCCTGGGCTCCCGGTCCTCCTGCTCGTGCCGAACCCAGGCCAGCACCGCCTCGAACACCTGCAGGAGGGGACAGGGACGGGGGCAGCGTCAGCGGAGGCCCCGGCGTACGGCACCGCTCCTCACCGCTGGTCCCGGGGAGCCACAGGGTGGGCCTGCTTAATGTCAGCACCCCGTTCAGACACAAGAAGCTAACGCACACTCTCTCACTGTAATGGAGGAGTGTTGTAGTGGAGGCAGAAACACTGGGGGCTTTCAAGACCAGGCTTGATATGGGATTAGATACTATTCAGCTTTTAGGCAAACTAGGCAGTAGCTATACTGAGTGGAAGGAAAAGGCGAGTATTGCTGGGCTGAATGGCCTGTTCTCCCATTACCTTATGTTATCTAATTAACTGCTTTAATTGATCAATTAAGTGCTGAGCAACACCTAAAGCCAGCACACCCTGCGGCTCTCCAGGACCAGGAGTGAGGACCACTGGTCTACGGAGATGCTCCACTGCAGCGGTTCCCGACCCTGTTCCTGGAGATCCACCATCCTGTACTCAGCACACCCGATTCTACCGATCAGCTGCTGTTTTTGTGGAGGTGAGAACAGTGAGAGCCGGAACCGACAGAACACTGAATAACATACTGTTTTATTCACCTACACACTCGTACCCACACAGTCCTGTTTAAAGCAGCCTTTAGAGGGAGAAACTGAACAGCTCTGCTCGGTGAGGGAGGGGGGCTGGTATCAGCCTCAGGCTGTGCTGAAGTGCTATTCAGAGCTCCCAGCACCTAATCGCTCTAAATGCTGAAAACTCATGTTTGCAGGATTTTCCCGGAGTGGTTTCTTCCATTAATGCACGGTTCCAGGGAGTCGTTGGGATAATCTGGATATTCTCACCTCGCTTCTCACATTTCTCTTTCATTTCAGTAGTATCAGTGAGGTGTTACGCTTGCAGAAGCAAACACCAAGAACATCAGCACACCCATCCCGGCAGACACATGCTAATCCTCCCAAAACCTCTATATAGTACATAGAGGTATATAGACGTCCATACCATCTTATTTTATATTTGTAGTGTAGGTTTCATTCATTCATTATCCTAACCCGCTTATCCTGAACAGGGTTACAGGGGGGCTGGAGCCTAGCCCAGCATACATTGGGCGAAAAGGCAGGAATACACCCTGGACAGGTCGCCAGTCCATCGCAGGGCGTGTAGGTTTCAGCAAAGTAGAATATACGAGATGAGTCTTTTTGAGTTCAAAAGACCAGAGATTCAAAAGTGAACGGCTGGCTCTCAGGAGGACATAAGCAGTGGTGCAGAGTGATGAATATTCACACGCGTCTCTCTCCCGAGCTGACGGACAGGGTTGGGGTGCGTTTCGGGCGGGCGGAGGGGGCTGACCTGCTCCTCTGCTTTGACGTTGAGCTCGTCGCACCCCACCAGCTCCAGCACCTCCTCCGGGCGGAGGCTCAGGAACTCCTCCGACATGGACACCTCCACGAAGTGCTGGTGCACGAAGCTGTTGGCGGCGTCGTAGAGCGTGGTGCACATCATGGTCTCGGCGAACTGCCGCACGCCCAGGCAGTTCTTAGGGTGGAGTCTGGGGGGGGGGGGGGGGGGGGAGGAAACCGACCCATGAGCTCATCTCCTCTCAAACCAAGTCTACCGCACGTAATCTTATAAAATACACTAATGACGGACTCGTTGCTGTTCCTGCAACAATTCCAGAGCTTGTCGGTTTCCTTTCTTCTGTCTTTGTCCTTCTCTCCGCCCCGACAGAAGGACAAAGACAGAAGAAAGGAAACCGACCCATGAGCTCATCTCCTCTCAAACCAAGTCTATCGCACGTAATCTTATAAAATACACTAATGACGGACTCATTGCTGTTCCTGCAACAATTCCAGAGCTTGATTTTACGTCGAAATGCATCTCTTTGTACTGGTTTTATCTGATGTTGCACTCACTCAGCAGTGTGGTAATTACGGGTCTCTCCCTCCGTAGTTGCGATTTTAAATAAAGGTTCAGTAATACGCGGTTGGGAGAGGTTCTCGATAAGGTCGCGGGATGAACGCAGGTATGTGTGATGAACAGCCTGGCTGGAGCATTATCGGGGGGACGGGGGGATGGGGGGACGGGGGGATGGTGGTCACCTTTCTCGGAGGAAGGAGCAGCAGGCGTCCTTGACGTTCTGCAGCTGCAGGAAGCTGGCTCCGATGAGGAGCGCCTGCACGTTCTGCTGGTCGATGGCCACGTGCCCGTTATACGCAAAGTTTATCAGGGCCTCCAGGGCACTGCGGGGAGGAGAGGGGGGAGAGGAGCACGGGGGGGAGAGGGTGGAGAGGAGCACGGGGGGGAGAGGGTGGAGAGGAGCACGGGGAGGAGAGGGGGAGAGGGTGGAGAGGAGGCATGGGAGGAGAGGAGCACGGGGAGGAGGGGGGGGGAGAGGGTGGAGTGGAGCACGGGGGGGGGAGAGGAGCACGGGGAGGAGAGGGTGGAGAAGCACGGGGAGGAGAGGGTGGAGGAGCATGGGGAGGACAGGGTGGAGGAGCACGGGGAGGGGGGGAGGAGCACGGGGAGGAGAGGAGCACGGGGAGGAGGAGAGGAGCACGGGGAGGAGGAGAGGAGCACGGGGAGGGGGGGGGAGAGGGTGGAGAGGAGCACGGGGGGGAGGAGAGGAGCACGGGGAGGGGGGGGGAGAGGGTGGAGAGGAGCACAGGGGGTGGGAGAGGGTGGAGAGGAGCACGGGGGGGGGGGAGAGGAGCACGGGGAGGAGAGGGTGGAGGAGCACGGGGAGGAGAGGGTGGAGGAGCATGGGGAGGAGAGGGTGGAGGAGCACGGGGAGGGGGGGGGAGGAGCACGGGGAGGAGAGGAGCACGGGGAGGAGGAGAGGAGCACGGGGAGGAGAGGGTGGAGAGGAGCACGGGGGGGAGAGGGTGGAGAGGAGCACGGGGAGGAGAGGAGCACGGGGAGGAGAGGGTGGAGAGGAGCACAGGGAGGAGAGGGTGGGTGGAGGGTTGAGAGGAGGCATGGGGAGAGGCACGGGGAGTGGGGGGGGGGCAGGGGGGTGGATGAGAAAAGAGAACAAACAGTGAGAGCCAGAACCAACTGAACACTGAGGACCGTACTGTTCGTTCACCTACACACTCGTACCCACACGGTCCTCTTTCAACCATCCCTCTTTCCAGGGAGAGACGGAGCAGCTCTGCACAGTGTGGGAGGCTGGGCCGCGGTTATACAGCGTGTGCTGGAGTCTGCAGTCTGTCAGACCACAGAGGCCACAGGTAGGGGGAGAGCCTTCCGTGCGGAGGGGGTGAAGGCTCAGAGCCAAAATGGAGGAGGGATTCACATTCCACTGTCAGTGCGCTGGAGGAATTTCACAGACACGTCTAATGGGCCGAGAGAGTTGAGGACAGCCAACTGTGCCTTTTAGGGTAATCATTCTGTTTTTGCTGCCATTTTCAGAAGGAACAGGTGTGGCAGAAAACCAATTTTCGCTCCAGAGTTTTATATCCACTGCCTTAATAAATATTAAATCAAAATCAAGAATAAACTAGGCCACGGAACATAAAAACAAACTTTGTTCCGGAGCTAGATAAAAATCGGAACAACAAACATTTCCCAGCGAGCACTTGATGAACCTCGCGCTTCCCACCAACAGACATTTCAAAACATTTTAATGCATCGTGAGGAACGATTCCGACGGTTTTAACTTCACCGCACCTGGGGTCCATGCCCTGCATGACGATCTCATCCTGTTTGCACTCCATCATGTCGTTGGTGAACATGGCGTGGAAGTAGGGGATGGAGGCGGCGAGGACTATCCGGTGGGCGCTGAACTTGTGGTCCCCCACCTGCAAGGGCGAGGCAAGGAGAGTTTGTTAGAGAGCTCTGGTCTCAGGGTGATGGTGAGAGCAAGAGTGAGCCATGGAGGAACGGGCACAGATCCTGTGCAGAACCCCACGGCGCGCCATCTAGAGGCGGTCTGAGGAAGCGCAGGCTCTGCGCAAACTGAACCTGCCACTTTCTGCCTCTGGCCACATGGTGAACCACGGGAAAAAGCAGACAAACCTAAACAAAATGCCTCCTGGTTAGGGGCGACCTGGTGGTAGGTTCTGCTAAAGCACCCATCCTTGAGTGAAGTGCCCGATGGTGAGCAAGTAAATGGTTGGCATTTATATAGCGCCTTTATCCAAAGCGCTGTACAATTGATGCTTCTCATTCGCCCGTTCACACACACACACACACACACACACACACACACACACACACACACTCATGGCGATTGGCTGCCATGCAAAGCATCAGGAGCAATCGGGGGTTAAGGTGTCTTGCTCAGGGACACTTCGATACACTCAGGACGGGATCGAACCGGCAACCCTCCGACTGCCCTTACCGCCAGAGCCAATGTCGGCCCGGCTGTGGCCCGAGTCTCCATTACACAAAGACTTTATTTCCACTCATAATACTACTGCAAAAACTAAAAGAAATAACCTTTAAAAGCTACTCTGGCCTTGATTTTGGGGCAAGGCAAAGTGACTGAGGCAACACCTGAATCCAGGTCCAGTTTCATTCGAAGCACTAGTCCACCCGAAGAACCGGACATTCAACTCACCGGACTGGAATTCAGCCGTAAAGACGACCCCAATACCAGAGGCAGCCCAGCCAGGAGATCGAGCGTCTAATAAAACAGCCTAATCTTTGCAGGTTGCAGTGAAAATAAGGAATGCGAATTAACATAAATCAACAGTGCTAATATTAACCACCGGCCAGTTCATAACACTGAGGAGGAAGCACTGAGAACACAAAAGGACACTTGTATGACTAAGCGCTGTATGAAGAGCCTCTACACAGCTGCTCTCAACAGACTTTAAATATCAGGAGGAAGCTGCTTATGTGTCTGACTGCAACAGCATTGCAGAGTTTTATTTTCACATGAATGTACATTAAAGGTTTTAGGGTAAAAAAAGGGACTTATCTGTGGTAAACCCACTCGGACCCCAACACACAGGCACACCGCAGCAAAACACTGTCCAGGGGGGTACTACCCGAAATGCAGTTCATGAATCACAACAAAAGGCAGTACCTTTCCGTGATAACCACTGTATCATAAGTTCTCTGATACAGTTCTCTGTTCTCTGTCGGCTTCAAACCACTGAGGCTCCTCCATGTAACACAATCTGAGGTATTGTTGACAAACGTATCGTGGAAACGTTAGTTAACGAAAACACTTCAAGGAGGAACTTGTGTGTGACTCTAATTTCTCATATTTATGCTCCGCTAGTCTGCGCCTCTCTTAATTTTGGAGGGTACGCCATTTTGTGTCCACTGTATGTAACACAACCCGAGTAAATATCTGTGTAACTGACACGCACCATTAACAGCCAGGTTCCCCGCACACGACAAATGGTTTCTTTTCCGCAACAGTGTGAATGCAGTTCAGCCGTGACTACAGGAGCCAGGCAGGGTAACGCGTGAAGGGGGCGACATGGCTCAGGCGGTAAGAGCAGTCGTCTGGCAGTCAGAGGGTTGCCGGTTCGATCCCCCGCCCGGGCTGTGTCGAAGTGTCCCTGAGCAAGAAACCTAACCCCCAAATGCTCCTGACGAGCTGGTCGGGGCCTTGCATGGCAGCCAATCGCGAGTGTGCGTATGAATGGGTGAATGGAGAAGCATCAATTGTACAGCGCTTTGGATAAAGGCGCTATATAAAAGCCTGCCATTGACCATTTTTGCCATTTAAAGGAGCACAACCTGCTACTGACGTTTTTACACATTCTTGTAAAACAAGGTACAGACGTCAAGTAGGAAAGCTCACACTCAGTACGCACCACTGAAAAAATCATAACGCACCACAGAAAATGTGCACCCTTCTGCTGAGCCCTGCGTTTAGGCCAAGTGCACACACTGCCCCTCGCCTCCTTCACTGGAGATTTATAGATTTTACAGAGCCTTTTTTTCCAGTTGGATGTGATTTAAACCTGGAAAAGCAAGAACTTATTTGGCTAGAAGTTTCTAGCCAAATAAGGGCTGAAGTGAAGCGCTGAGGTAGGACACAGGCCTCGGGGGAGGCTCCTGGCTCCTGGTCTCTCTGACAGAAATATAATGATGGAAAACACACATGATCACGAACACAGAAACCCACGCAGGGATAACGCAGTGTGTTCCTGTCCTTGGCTAATAGGAAGAGGAAGTGTGAACTTTATCCATCGAGGCTCCGGACCTTTTCCTGCTGGACAGAGCCACAGTGCTCAACCACATTACATTTCTATCCTTACCCTATGAGATGGCAGTCATTCAGTAATATGATATTTTTATTTTATTTTATTTATTTTTTTAAACACAAAAAGGTAGTCTTATTAATTCTCAAAGAAATAATGTGCAGAGCATAACAGTCTAAATATGGACTAAGAAATGCAACATGTCTTTAAAATGATTTCCTGTAAACTTTACAAAAAAAAACAACAACAACAAAAAATACACAGGCCTAATATCCAACATGAAATAATGATGATGTAATTATTCATGCTCAGTGAAACTGAATACTGTGTCAGCATTCAGTCTCATCTCTGGTCTAAGGCATCTCTTCTCCGACCTGACTCTTGAGAACAACTGAAAAGACACTTTACTTCACCCTTACTTCCTTTTAATTGATGACTAAAATGGTCTGAAGTTTAGCAGCATTGTTGGCACCACTTTAAGGTTAGGGTGAAGTGCCAGTACACTCCAGCCATTCTGGAGAAAACAACATCTGACAAATTACACAGTCTAAAGAGTGACTTTTTATGGCTATAATCATGACAGGCAGAACAGAGATATCAATGGCTCTTGAGGATTTGACACAGTTTATCCCAGTTAATTTCTTCTCACTTCAAAGGATTCATTTTAATCCCCACATTTTCAAAAGACATCTTGTGACAGAACTGCCATTAGCGGACGGCGACTTCTCATTTTCGTAAACATCCGTCTTGTCCTCATGTAGGCCTCCGTGACTTAAAATAGCTACCCCATAGGAATTTACAATCTTTGTGTAATGTTAGGGGGCTATGTTTGGGTTCACAAACTGCGCTTGCCATTTTCTTACTTTTTCTTAGTCAGTGGAAAAACCTCTTCTTTGTTTCTCAGTCTTTGTCAATGGTCGCCACCCCCAGAGTCAATACAAATCAATCAGGTCATTATGTTCACGAGGACGAAGACTGAGGACCGGAGTAGCCTTGTTTCTGACGCGGCTTACTGCGCCGTGACGGTCAGTGGGCCAGCAGAGAATTCGCATTACATAGGCGAGGGAAACGGGATTTTCCCGGGGCATATTACGTACAGATATTAGGAAGCACTTCCCCCCAACATAGAGTGATCGCTGTGTGGAATATCTTGCCAGGTCATGTAGTGGAGGCAGAAACACTGGAGGGTTTAAGGACCAGGCTTGACACGGTGCTAGATACGGCTTTTAGGTAAACTAAGCATTAGGTATATTTTAGTGGTAGGAAAGGTGAGCATTATGGCCTGTTCACCTCCTTATGCTGTGTTATGTTAAAGGTGGGGTAGGCGTTTTTTCTTTTGGATATATTTGGTGAAATTATCTTCACATTCCAAGAGATAGCAATAAACCAACTACTCTGGGTAAAAAAACGATATCTGTGACTGTCCCAGGACAGATTTTCAGGAACTTCCGTTTTCCGTCGCTCCCGGTAGCTAATCAGGACAGCTCTCAGACAGGAGGCGGCCTTACCTGCCTATCAAAATTGCGCGTCCCCGAGAGGCTGACTGGAGAGGAGCGGGTGGGTTATTCGCCGCTGTATATTCAAAATCTTTCTTATTCTTGTCCAGATTCTGCTCGCGCCCAAAGATCGCCTATACACCCGCTTTAAATTGGCGCAACGCCCACTGACGCAACGCCCACCTAGCTAGCCGCAGCCAGGACGGCATGGCCCATGGTCGGGACTCGCGCTCGTAAACTGCGGCTAATTGGCATGCTGCTTAGGCAAGCACATTGCAGATGCGTAGGGAGGGTGCGCAGCCGGCACAAGGACATTTACCCACTGTGCTCCTCCGCGCAATTAATCCGGTCGCATTAATCCTTCCCCGAGCCCAGGAGATTAGCAGAAGGACACTCAACCTGCGGCAGCTGCCAGCGTATCCGAGTGCGTGCTTCCAGGGCCTTGTGACGGCTAACGAGCACGGCTACGTGCGTAAAGGAGAAAGCTCCATTGATCGCAGCTGACGCAGGTGGCTGATCATTCAAAACATGAGTTATTGTCTGCAGTGCAATGACGGAGACAACCAACAACTTTTTTCTTTTTTTTAATCTAGCTCCTCTTCAAACAACAGCTTCATGGCAGGATCAGTGTTACCTGCCAAACACTGTAGAAGCTTATACGAACTTAAAGTAAACTGGAAAGAATAAATGGACAAGCCTACACGCTCATTTTTTGATGATTCCCGCAGAGCCCATACAGATGAACCAGTATTTAGCCAATAGATTATAGTGTGTGAGCAATACTTATTTAGTATGTGGGTCAGAAATGTTTGGAACCGGTTTTTATGAATAACAATTTCATTTTTTTTAAAAGCTACGTAATCATGACCGCGCAGTTTATTCTCCAGGTAAACCTGTACTGTGGCCATGAATTAGCCAATAGCATGTACAACAGGTGTTGAACTTCCCTGTGGCCAATGAATGCACCACAAAGCCGAGTCTGTCCACAGTTTTTTTTCCCCTCTTCTGGTTATTGGGCTAACAGACTCAATGAGTAATAACCACAAGAAAATTATGAATTTGACATGACAACAACAGGCGATGAGAGCATCTCTAAATCCGATCCCAAAGCACATGTAAAATTGAGAGCAATGATGGACAACAGTATTGATGACTCAACGGGGAGGGTGCATGTACACGACCAAGGAAAGCAAGAACAAACTGGTTTTTTGAAAATTAAATTTGCTGCAGTGGGTGATCTAAAGCTTATAGCAACCCAGGGCGCAGCCACAAACAGATCAAGACACCTGTTGTTTAAGGAAAGCTCGTTATTATTGGCGTGGCAAGTCATATTTGCATAGTTTATTTGCATAGTACATAAGCAATGCATATGTGGTGGAGAATAATGTTAACTACCTCCTCTTAGCGAAGTGGCAATTGGGTAGCCTACGAGCTACGACTGTTCATATTTCATAAACCTATTAAAGCCAAGGATGATATGAAACATTAAGGCAGTTTTTAATAACATCAATGGGAGCAGTGTGGCACCACGTTTCCGAACGGGAGTATCAAGTTATCAGAATAGCAAGGAAATAACTGCTATAATAATATCCGAGTTAGATAACGTAAAAAAGCTGCATTTAATATAGGTGGATAGCAAACTATTTTCTGGGTAGATCACAATCTTCATCACCTGGTTCTCCCGTAACAATTACAGTGCTGCAGCTGGATTACTAAACTCCCCTCCTACTGAGCTAACGTTAGCCACAACACAATTGATTCAGTTAATTCTTCTAGATTACAGACATACCCATCAGAAAACATGCTGCCAGTAGCACTGCTCTCAACTAAACTCCAGGTCAGCTAGCCACGGTAATTTCTTGCTATTTGGGAATAATCAAACTTGTTAGCTATAGTTAATCGATCATAGCTAATTGCTGGCGATAGCTGCCTAGTTATGTCACACTAACGTTAACTAACTGCTAGGAAATTTCCCGGGCACAAAGACCAACCATATGGCTAACAAAGCCATGGACTACCATGCCAACAGTGTCGCAGAGAATAACGCCAAAAATATACCGGACTAATAAAGCTAATACAGCTCTAACTTGCCATTAAAATAAAGTGATCTTATTAGCTTGCTAGTTAGCTGGTTTGCTAGCCACACTGTCCTCTTCCGGAGTCCAAGCTACAAATACGACGATTAGCTAGCTACAGTAATTTAATTATACTACAAAAACATTAGGGAGAGAAAAGAGATGTATGATTTACATGCTGCATTTGAGTATGGTATTGAAGTAGTTAGTTGACAGGCTAATTATTTGAGCTCTACACTCACTCTGCCAAGTGCAACACGTTCAGACAGACATTCACAGTTCTGTTGTTTCCTCAGAAAATTAGCAAGCAAGCTACCTAGATACGTCTCGGGTGCTTTTCGTACCTTCAAGGTGACATCACAGAGTTTCCCTTGTCTTCTGATCTCCTCCATGACCGCATAGCCCCGGTTTGGAAGGTCATGGACTGAAAAATGCATCAAATCCTCCAGTTCTTCGAATATCATATCTCCCATCTTCATTGAGAAAAGAAAGATCTAAATTTCCAAATCGCGTAAGTGCAGAGATTTGAACCCTACTAGGCACCGTAGCGTGAATGTGACTTGCTGCTTCTGGTGAAGCCGGCGTGTGTTGATCAAATAAATAGACTAACTTGATCGGTTGCCGACTGCCCTCTGCGAAACGTTATGAGAGTAAGCAGTGTAGGTTTCTCATATATGGTAATAATATTCTTACAAAATAAACGTTTAATCTGTGACAGCATTCTGCCGTAGGTGTGGCATAGTTTGCTTGCTCGCTACATCACACACAAAACTAGGATTGCCAAGAGATTAGGTTTTACATTATGTACTAGGATTATTTCGTCAAGAGATTATGTATAGATAATACAGAGCAATAACAGTTCGCATTTTAAGTGGCGCCAGAGCAGATTAAATGTCACCAATAACACTGTCAATGTCACGATGTTGTGGATCGTTTCTGCTTATGATTTTCGATTTTTAGATAAAAGTGGATCTAGTTCCACTTGAAAGAATGCGTTCACAAAAACAAGTATGCAAATCAGACTGACGCACATTTTGGCGGACGAACAGAGCGTGGAGTGAAACACGAGCATGGAGCTGTGATTATCGTCGTGTTTGTGTGTGCCTGTGAAGACTCCAGTGTGTATTCTCAGAAATGCCGCATGGCCTAATGGAAGGTACTGTACGGTCAGGTCTAAGAATTATTGGCGCCCTATAATTACGCACGCACGCACGCACGGACACGGACACACGCTAAACATAATTTTCAACATGTAGTGGACTTTATTAATGGTTCAATGGAATCATTAATGTTAATGATTTCATGTTTTATAACTTACTCCTCGTATATTATTTTAAAAAATCAAAGGATTTTACTCTAAAACAGAGTGAGAAAAGGCTGCCTTTCACGGAAATACTGACTTACGACACACAGTACACATTTTTCAGTTTTCTTGGAAGAATGGAATTTAAACTTCTTAAAAAGCGTGGTCAACTTACTGTTACAGGAAGGCTGCCAAATTACTTGAGGGGAAAGAAGTAATTTTAGCAGCCTCTAGATAGGAAAAGTTAATCAACTGGGCCAACTGAATCCTTATTTCAGCTGCAATGGCACTATATTAATCAGTTACACCAAATTCACAGATTGAATGCACCACAGACAAGCAGAAGAAGCTTGAAATGTGAGGATGGACTGGGTAATTAGTCAATGAACATTAAAAAGTAAAACTAAGGGAGTATGAATGGACTGAGCATGTTGGCTACAAATTCATAGCATTTCAAAGGTGTTTAATCAGCCTTTGATAACCCTGACAGAGCAGGTATATTGTCAACACGACGGGACTTTGCAGACCAGACAACACTCCCGACTTACTTCTGTGGAAGCAATGGATCCTAGTTTCACCAGTCTCCAGGAATCAAATGGAAGCAGCGCACAAGTAATGTCGTTTCAAATCTGGTCTCCTCATTTCAATCACATTCCAGCAAATCTGAACTCTTAACAAATCCTGATTTGCCAAGAGCCCCTCTCCAGCAGTTTGTGCTGGTGCAGTGCCATCTTCAGCCTTGGAAGGCCACAGTGGGCCCATGCCTATGGGCAATGACTCACAGTGACATAATCAGACTTACAGCAAAGCTCCCAGGCGCCTGGGGACACCCAGAGTGCATCAGGGCCACCGGTCACCGACGGGCCTGGGAGCGGGTGAGGCCAGCCTCTTCGTTATTCTCAGTGCGGCCTGAAGGGGGCGCTTACACAAGGAGGGCTGCAGTTGTCTGCAGGTATCTGTGGTTTCCTTTCAATCAGCAGCAAGTTGAGGCCTTCAGAACAAGGTGTGTGGACTCTTGCCAATCGATGACTTAAATTAGTCACTCTTGCTGAAACAGCCAAAATCAGGAGACAGGGCGGTCCTCCAGGACAGGTCTGCCACCCCTGATATACAGGATTGCCTATAAATTGCCGATGCACCGTATAGATGCCAGTATACGGTGTCGGAATCAATTTCTTGGGACGCCACAGTGTCTGCAGGTTTTTGGTCTGTTTCAGCACCAAGTTCAAGTGAACTTTATTATCCCACAATGGGGACAATTTCACTTGGTTCCAACACGCAATACAAAATAAAACCAAAAACATTAACGTACAGTACACAGAGGAAATGCATTCAGCTCCACGCAACAAAACAATATAGAACATAATACATAAATATGAAGTAATACTGGGATATCCTTCGTTTTTGCTCAGCTCATAGTGCAGACGTATGCCGGCTGGGATAAAGTCTGCAGAACGTTTTGTCTTCATCCTGGTGCTACAGGAGCACCTGTGCACCGTCCCCCTGGTTCTGCCTCCTCAGCTGGCCAACCAGTGTATGGCTCAAGTCACCCAAAAATCTGTGACCTTATATTCCATAAGTTTTACATAGAGCTCCTCGACAGAGATCCGGTCTACCACAATGACCGACTAGCCTGTCGCATTACCCTTTCCAGTTTGGCCTTGTGCTCCCATATTTCCAAACATACATACGAGGCAAAAACGATAACAGGACTTGCAGAACGGATTTATTAAATGTATAAAGCTCCATTATAGTTTTATCTATGTTAAAAATAGTTTGTCCTCCTTAAAAAATACAAACGCTGTTGAAATTTGCTGTATTTTGACCAAGCACATTGGGTGAACTTCAGTCTTCTGGGTGAACTTATCGATCTCCAGCCCAAGGTTCTCATAATCCAATGGTTATGGGTGGGTAAACAACAGTGCCTCTGAATTCAATGATTCATAAAAATCTATAATTCATTACATTTGTTCATTGGCTTATTACAAATCCATATGCCTTTATTGGCTGCTGATGAAAGGAGACCGTAAACACTTGCAGACACAATAGTCCTCCAGGATTTGAGTTTAATACCGTGGGGTAGACCAGTATTCACTCTACAACCCTAGTCCGAGAGAGCAGTAGGCCCCGCTGGTTTTTGGCAGCACCACATTAAACACGTCTCTCATATGACCTGGAGTGGGCCAGTTATCCAATGAAATTTTTGACAGTCCATACCAATGACAAAAACATTTAAAATGGTTCTTCATTCAGATGGAAGATTGTACAGTAAATATAAGATGACAGAACGTGGACACTAGCTTGTTAAATGAAAAGTAAACTTTTATTATTTCCTGAACCACAAAATAGACTTCTTTGGTTGTACAAATTCACTAGTTACAGTCTTGGATGAGCTTTGACCCCTGACCTTCACCTGTTTTCCCTTCCCCCCACCCTCTTGGAAAACAAAAGCCCCCCAAGTAAATTCTGAGAAAAGCATAAGAAAAAATCATTTAAATTATAAAACAACATTTGTGTGTGAAAGTAGTGTAGTGTTTATGGAGTGTATCCCATTTGCTTGGAAAATCCCAGAAAGATCAGATTTTTTTTTTTTAATCTAAAAAATAAAATAAAATAATCAAATCTAAAAATAAAAAATAAATCACAAATGACCAATTTTCAGTTAGCAAGTACAAAACAAAGCTATTATTAGTAAAAACTAAATTCAGCAACACATCCTTGCTTCAATTATGTAACAAGCCATTGATTTTTTTTCTCTAAACAGCAGGTTAAAGGAAGTCAATCTGAACTGAGAATAATACAAAGAAATACATTTGGGAGGACTGTAAATCTGAGTCTCAAAAAGTAACAAACAAACAAACAAAACTTCACACAGATATGTACACACGGGCAGCTCCCAGTCTAGACATTTATCTGGTCAATTCTGCCAGTGGGGATGCTGGTTTCGCCTCAGCACACGCAGGCTCTGTTCGGGATTTTCCTTTTCCGCTGTACCTGTACATTATCGACACTACAACACAGTCATATCAGTGGCTTCAGATTAAATAAACGAGTCGGAGAGAAACACCTGCTACCCTTACCAGCTCTGTAATGTAAGATATGAAAAGCAAAGTAGGCTTAGTCCGGTGTTTTTCCATCTCAAGAAAACATTCTTTTTGAAAAGGTGTCTTAACGGCTGTGTTTCGGACGATTTTCTATTCCAGGCAAATGCAGTCTTTAGACTACTTCCACGTTCATGCACAGATTTACAATAGTCCGTTAGACTGTCCGGCATAGTCTCAGATGCGATATTTGGAATGTGTTAAAAGACCTACATACATTTTCCATCTACTGTATGTACTACCCAGGAACTTAAAGGCCGCCAGAAAGTGACTATTTACGGTGTTCAGGTGAAATAATCTGGTGCTAGAGGCTGGGGTTTCTTTCAGAGGCACACTCGCCACCTTAAATTTTCATCCAAGACTGGAAACAAATCTATATCTAAACTATGTCTTTTCATTTAGCTCAATGGATATGTTTTATCCAATTTAACACTATAAATACTAACATCCCACAGTACTGTACATACCTACAAAACAAGCATCCCGACGTCTCAGAACGTGTTCGGAAAAAAAACCAGAGCACCTAAGTCCAAAGTATTTTTAAGTAGTTTTACGGAGACTCGAAGAGACTTTAGGAGACTTACTAAATCTAAAACCACTAAGAACAGATGGAAACTCAGAAAAATGAACCTTTATAAGAGTTCTAGCGACTGACAAAAGTGGTACGCATGCATGGCAAAAAGATTAAAATACGCAACAATTTTATTATTGTATCTACTTTCAGGTACGTAATGTATCTATTTTTTCCGAATGCTTTGCGTTATGACATAACATTTCCGCTCATTTTAATCTTTTTGCTGTGCATGTGTACTTGATGGCAATCAGATCTGAAGAGTAATCATCCCATGATTCCTGGCTTCAAGCACAATGAAGTCAACCAAGACTCTCTGCCATTTACAATCACCATGTACGGAGTACTGCAAAGCACTGTGGCATTCGCCACCCGGTTTAGATCTTTGCTGCATCATCATCATCAAGAATACATTCATCTGTAATGTAACAAGCACCGCGTGTAGAATTATATCATTTGTGCACTAAATGATTTATAGAAATCTAAAGCTTTACACCAAGGCCTCGATATCTCCGTCAACACTCTGAAAACAGTCTCTTGCCGTGTATAGCAGCCTGGTGGATTCTCGGCCTCACCGAACTGATATGTACTAGAACGCTAAACCGAACACGTCCGATTCGAAGCGTTCGCTTGACGCCTTTTCGTTTTCCATTCCGCAAAATCACACGGGAAGAATCAAGTGAAATAATTTAGGATAAAAGGACTTAAAAAGTGTTTAAAATTGAGCGGGGCAGGGTCAGCAGCTCAGCAGAGAAGCGTAGTATCCGAATCGCGCCGCGTCCCCGAGCGCTCGTGTTGAGTGAACCACACCGTATTTACACCCTCTGCGCAACTCCGCCATCCGACAACCACCTCCAGAGTTAATCATCCTAATAATATTTACAGTTAATCAATCAACTAACATTTTTTCTTCTTACTCAAGACATTAAAACAATGCAAAAAAAAAAGAAGAACAGAATAAATCTCAAAATCTTGGGAGGAATCAGAAAATTAAAAACATTTGTCACCAGTTAAAAATAATTCAGCTTCTAAAACGCAAACTGAAAGAAAGAGAAATTATTCGAATATAAAACCACAGGATGAGGTTGTGGCGGTTCATACAACAGCCCCCCCCCTCCCCCTGGCAACTGTCGTCATGACAACCAGACAGTTTACAGGGATGTTTCAAATGCAGAGGTTAGCCATGCCCCCAGGCCAATGGCCACACCCATTAGAGAGGGCAGCCCAGACAGGCATGAGGCTTGTGTGCTCGCATCCCAGGGAAAATGGCTGCCATGTATCTACATGCGTCTGTCAGCAAAAACACTTTTGTGCAGGTGTGTATGTGTGTGTGTGTGTGTGTGTGTGTGTGTGTGTGTGTGTCTGTGTGTGGCATTGTTGGTGTAAGTGTGTCTGTGCGCACATGCGTGGGTGCATGCATGTGGGAGGGTGTGCGTGCTTGGGTGTGTGTGTGTGGATGCGAAAGGCTTTGCGTGTGTGTGCGGGTGTGTGTATGTGTGTGTGTGTGTGTGTGTGTGTGTGTGTGTGCGCGTGTGCATGTGTGAGCATGGATGGATGCGAAAGGCTTTGTGTGTTTGTGTGCATGCGTGTGTGTGTGTGTGTGTGTGTGTGCGTGCGTGCGGATATGGATGGATGCGAAAGGCTTTGTGTGCGTGTGTATGTGTGTGTGTGTATGGATGTGAAAGGCTTTGTGTGTTTGTGTGCATGCGTGTGCGTGTGTGTGTGTGCGTGCGTGCGTGCGCGTGTGTGTGTGTGTGTGTGCGCGTGTGTGCGTGCGTGGGGCCGGTTATGTAGGAACAGCAGTCTCCAGGCTGGGGCGGCCGTGTCTCAGCTTGCGCTTGCTGATGTACAGAGGCATCTCCTCCAGGGCCGAGGGGGGGGGCTGGGAGTCCGCGTCTCCCAGGGGCGCTGAGAGAGAGAGGGGGGAGAGACGGAACATGAGAAAAGAGCAAGGGCAGATTAACTGGATTCTTACACGTCTTCAAAATCAGCCTCTCCCTTTTACCGCAGGCGGGCTTATTAAGGGCTGTGCAGTGGTAACAAGAGGAAGCCTCCTGACAGCGGAGGGAGAGCGGGTCGACTCTCCACGAGAGCCGGGAGGACCGGCCGACGGCCTGTGTATCCCCAACAATGCCGTGGGATTACCTCCGAACTCCACCAAATCGGGAGGCGAGGGTTAGAAGAGCTCCTGCACGGTGGAGCTGGGACATGCCTGTGCACCCCCCCCGTTTTCACTTTCAGGCAGGAAGAGGACCATGAGCCACCGGGGAATATTTCAAACAGACTCTCTCTCTCTCTCCCCCGCCCCCCCCCCCCCCCCCCCCCCCTTTCCCCCAGGGGCTGATGGGATACGTTTGTCTTGTTCCTTAAAAGAAGCGCTTCGGATTAGTGCTGCAAACCTCCACCTACTTAGAAAGCCAGCTGAAACCAACACCCGCCCTATCACCTTGTAATTATCACCAGGAAAAACACCCAACACCCCCCTTTCTGAGGTGGCAAATGGCAGTTAACAGCAGCAAGCTTCCTTATTATTATTATTATTATTAGCAACTAATCAATACGCTTACCTTTCTCCACACCCATTACAGAAGCGACAATAACGACGCCTGCCTTGCCGCTCCGTGATCAACCGGCTAACAAGCCCAAAATATGCAGTCCTACTCAACCACACACCCACACATCTGTCTGCTCACACAGGAAGTAGATCCAGAGCAGCTAACAAAACATCTCCTCAAGATGAGGGGCAGCCTGTAGTGTAGTGGTCAAGATACATGACCGCCCCATCGGTGTAGCCATGATTAGATCCACACAGCTGTTGGGCCCTTGGTCAAGGCCCTTAACCCCACATTGCTCCAGTGGGGGATTGTCTCCTGCTTAGTGTAATCAACTGTAAGTCGCTTTGGATAAAGGCGTCAGACAAATAACATGTAATGTAATGTAATGTAAAGAGCGTAATGCTGAATGGCCATCCTGAGAGGTGTCCCAGGTCTGACCTCATTGCAAAGCCCCTCTAGGGTGAAGCCTTCCAGTGATGGACCAATCAAGCTCAGGCAAATCATTGCGTCCAATAGGAAGAGTGATATATTGGATTGAGTTCATTCCAATCGCTTATTTCATCAATCCCCTGGGCCCTCTCGTGACCCGGAAACCGATCGAGGTCCGGCGGTCTTTAAGGACCTTTCCGAACCCTAGGAGGAGCGAGGAGTGAGGAGTGAGGAGGTTCCTGGAGAACTCTTCACGTCACCCTTGGCTGAGCGAGGACGCTCCGTTTGCCTCGCACACGGCGCCTCGATTCCTCCATCCTCAGATCTCCTCCGTGCGTCTCTTCCTGGCATCTTCCCTCGGGTGGAGCAAAGCAGGGAGGAGAGGACGCAAGGAAGAGAGGCAAGGAGTGAGAATAAGCAACTGGAATGAGCCCATAGCGTGACCGTGTAGCTCAGATCATTATTGATCCTACCCCCCGGTCCCTCCACCTCACACCAAGCTGGCAGCTATGCCCTGACACACAGAAGAGCAGGAGGAATCAGAGTAAAGGAAAATGGCCATTTATCCCGCAAAGTGGAGCACAGGTCCTACCAATGTGTGGAACGCTGCTTATTCCTTGAAGAGACCTGAATCAGAGACACATTCAAAGTGGGGTCAGGTCAGCGTGGCCACACACATGGTGAAGTGGGCGACATCTTTGCCTAATGTGAAGCAGAGCATTATGGGAACCTGGAGGCCTGGTGCCTCTCTGTGTGTATATTTCAGTGACTAGCATTACTGCAACCTGGTACTTCTACAGAAATGCTCAACACATACTTTCATCATGAACCAGTTCAAACAAAATTCAAGTGGATATACACAGTGCAGTTCGTAAGAATTTCGACAGTGGCACAATATCCGTTCCAATTATTCTTGGTCGCCTACAACGGAAGGACTATGTATAAAAAAGGGATGAAATTCCAACACGGATCACCCGATATGAATGTAAACACCTTCAAATTAAAGCTGACAGCATCCTCATCATGGTCATTAATTTAGAATCCACTGTGCTTGTGAAGTACAGAGAACAGAAGAACACAAATCGCACCAGACTGACTGACAAATACAGACTGCTCTGTGTAAGGAGCGGTCTTCCCGTCCTGACTGGACCCCCCGTTCTACAGGACGTGAGACGTGTAGTTAGCACGGCCACTCACCGACGTGGCTGGGACTGTTGTCGGCGAGGTCAGCGTTCTCAGCGGGTTCAGGTGACTGGAGGGAGAGAAGAGGAGGAGGTGAGGGCGAGGAGAGAGGAGAGGAGAGGAGAGAGGGGGGCAAACCCTCACTCCCGGGTGACCTCCACCAGTGCTACAGAGGGCCAGGTAGGCAGGTGGAGTGGTGGGTGTCGACTCCGCCTTAGGGTTTTGGGATTCATCATTTGTTTTCTCAACATAATATAAATGAAGGTAAAAAAACCTACTTCTTCTAAGATGCTAAAAAGTTCATGTTAAATCGAAAATAATCCAAAAATTGCTCTCCAGCTGGTCTCATCAGTCTAAATGGTCCGTGTCTAATTAATTGGCTGCATAGTGAAATGTGCTCCTCACTCTCAATAAAAAATTAAATCATTTGAACAAGAATTTATATTTTAAATACGTAGACCGTTGATCTATGGAGCTCAAACATCACAGGCTCTAAATGGAAGCAAGTTGCGAGTGCTCTGAATTAAAATGGCAAACGCAGGCTCAAGCCAGCTCTCCGCCTGTATGAAGCGAGGCCACTGAACTTCAACCTCCCTCCTCCGTAAATTGCGCTGGGTTTTGAGCGATCTGTTTATAACCCATCGTGGAGAGAACTAGGCGGCAGAAGCCCATCTTTCTCGGTGACCCTCGGGGAGTCTCGGCACCACTCCGTCCATGCCAGCCCGGTCTCTCCGGGCTGAGACGGGTCGACGGACGGGTCCCCGGGTCAGGAGAAACCAGGTAACACCACAGCAGCCAAAAACGGCAGTCACTTCCACTCAAGCGACCCGAGAAGCACACACACGCCAGTACACACAGCCAGGGCAACACCGGAGACCAGTGCGGTCCAACACACCACACACACACACGCACATCATGAGACACAGTCCACGTCAAGAGCCACAGACACCTGCCCCCTTGCAAGCCGCCCCTACCCCGGGGCAGTGGGTTGAGATGCCCCGGAGGCGCCCAGGCAGCAGAGCTACGCCCCCCCCGGCCGATGCGGCCGACCCCGGTCGAGCTCCGCTGGCGAGGGGAAAGCGAAGCTTCGCCAGCCAAGCTGCAACCGGCGGACTGAATGATTTCAACAGCCGAGAACTTTTGTCGGTTCAAAACCAGTCAGTCCATAACACAGGCTTTGTTCTTGGGGCTTTGCCGCCCCCAATCCACTTTAAAAATCACTTTAAAATTGATTGCGGTTCAGGAGACACTGGCAGCGACAACGCGCGGGTGCAGAAGGGAGGTCCCGTCTCATTCCTGAAAACAAAAACGGCTGCTTTTCCTCGAACCCCCCCTCCTCCCAACGCGAAGCCCAAAGTCCGTCAATCCGAACGGCTGTACCCCCCAGCCTGTATCAGTCCTGTTCCAGGGGTGTCCCGTGGAGGACTAATGCCCAGGGACTGGCATTTACAGGCACCAGGGTGGAGGGTACAGCCAATATGCAAGCTTCACACCTCAAAAACACCAAACCAATATTCAGTACACAACACACACTGCACCCACAACACCCTGAAGGTCCACCAAACGGCAATAATCAGCTTTTGCAGATGTACCCTTATCCATATCCTCCTCTAATGAAGAGCAAGATGGATACGTGTGTATTAGGAATGGAACATCTAATTGGAGTCCTCGAAGTATGCTTAAAAAAAATCAGAAAAAAAAAAAAATAATAATAATCTGTTTGAAATAGTTTTGCATCCAAGGTCTGTTGTATTGTACTGTTTTGGAATGTGTATCTTACCCGGACACATTTGCTGAAAATGGAAAAACTGTGAGTAATATGTATTTTAGAGCAGACGTGATTACGGGGACAACAAGGTGGAAAGCCATTGGGTGGCCTTCGACACCGAGAGGCAACATTTGCACAACAGCAGCGGGTACACCAAAACACGCGGACAAATACGGCAACCAGCCCTCCAGTGCAACCCAGCACAGACAGACAAACAGGCAGACGGATAGCAGTACAGACGAGAGCCACAGATGACCTGCTAGCAATTGGAATCTTTCTCCAGCTATCTCAGCCTCTCTGAGCTCTTCATAGACCTCCTACCCTGTGGAGACTGTTACCAGAGCCTATGGGTAAGCTCCCGAATATCTTCTGATAGGCGTACTTTCATACATTACATACAGGGAGTAAATTTCATCACCTCAACTGTGGGGCTACTGCAGCAAATGTATTAGCGAGGCCGTCATTTGGACATGCATTATCACAAACAGAATCTATTAGTCCTGAAGTGACTATAACGGCCCCTCAATGGTACTTGGCCTCTTAGCCACTTGAGGAGGCCACGCCAAACCTCTTTCACTCAAACAGCTCGATCATTAATGAAAGTCACTTAGATCTAATTTCTTCCCCCCCATTCAGACAATTGGTCTGAAAAACAGCTCAACCTCTTGACCAGGGCTGCATGCGTGTATGCATTTAGTTGCTGCCACTTGATTGGCTGATTAAATATTTGCATTAACAAGCTGGTGTACAGGGTCTACCTAATAAATTGATAACTGAGTGTATATATGAAGTTGGATATTGGTCAATTAAGCATCATGGAAGGCTTAAGGCTTTAGACCCATTTTAATAATAATAATAATAATAATCAGCAGAGGAAAATGTTCATTCATAACAGGTAACGGCTGCAGGGAGTCAAAGATGTACTCGTCTGGGAGCGATTAGAAGGGCACCAGCTGTTATTCTCATAACGCGGTCAGCACTATGGCCTCCTGGCAAACGCTCCGTCATTGTCTAACGACGAATCCAGACTTCCTGCTCCAGCGGTATTCCAGGACGGTGAGGGATGTAGCCGTCCCCATGTGCAGATAAGGAGCGCTCTACGCCGTGCAGCCAAGAGCCACGACGGAGGACGCCTCAACACTACCTTTCCTTCCCATCAAACCGCGTGGTTTCTAGCATGGCTTCAACTAAAAGGCTTGAGGTATAAAGATTCCCATCGTCCAGGTGAGGCAAGGAAATGGAGGGGGTGGTTTGGGGGGGGAGGGGGGTTGGGAGAGCAGATAGGGTCGGGAAGGAGGGAGGGGGCTGAGGTCTGGGTGCTCAGCATGCAGGTGATACCTGGATGTCGTATACGGGTTTGGAAGAGGGGATTGCAGCAAACTGCCGGTAGTCAAACTTCTTTTCTGACAGGGACTAGAAGGGACAGCAAATACGAGTGAGAGGAGGAGCCATGACTCACAGGGAGGCGGAGCCATGACTCATACAGGGAGGCGGAGCCATGACTCACAGAGGGAGGTGGAGCCATGACTGACACAGGGGGGCGGAGCCATGACTCATACAGGAAGAGCTAAGACATTTAGGGAGGCGGGACCAACAGCAGGAAGTGGGATGTCACTCGCTGAGGTTAATGCAGTTATGAATGGATGTTCAGATGTGGACAGGAGTGAAATTTTCAGTTGAGGTCGAGGTGCGCTTTAAAAAGTACGAGCTAGCAAAGCTCTTTGTAGGTCGTGCTGAACCGTTAAAAACTGTTCAATTAATCATCACCAATGACGACATTCAGAGGACACAAAAAATGAAGTAATGCAAGTTATTTTACCGCGACTGACCCGCAGCCTAGAACACATTGTACGATTTATAACGCTGATACCATTTGTTCCTTAGTTTCAGAGTGGTTCCCTGGTGACTTAAGTGACATTTCCATCTGTGTGAGGCAGTGTTTACACAATTTAAAAGGTGATGTCAAGAGAGAAGACTTTTAGTCTCATCTGCCCATTGATTTGTTTCAATTACAAAACATGAGTTCATTTGTCAAGTTCAGAAAACAGTCTATCTGGACTCTACGAAGGGCGACACTGGGGCTGAAATCATGTACTGTGCTTCTAGCTTTAAAGGACATACTCAAAACCCAACTGAACTTATATTTTTACGGCTGTGTGGAATGATGGAGAGACCAACAGCTTTAAGGGGGAGACGGACAGCGTTTGGACAACGGAGGATGCTCAGAGTATGCACTACTTGTGTCAAAATGACTACTTTGTTGTTACAAACATACAATGTATGCGTTACAAAGGGAGACTTTTTAACACAGATAGTGTTGAAAGTAACACAAAATGTGTTGTCCTGAACTAGACATGGAGGTGTGTTTAAAAAAAAAAAAAGAGACGTTATGTGTTGTTTTTAGCACATCTGTTTTGAGAGTGTAAGAATGATGGGATGTTCAGCCGACTCCACTGTAAATATACAGCCCCTGCTCCTGAAAGCTGACTAGGGTCTTCAGAGCTGACCTGAATGTACTAAAAACTAAAGCTTGCACATTTTTGGTTGTAGTAGTCAGAAACACTTTCCTAAAAAGAGAATCAATGAGTGTTGACATTTCATTCATTTTTGTGCTCATGAGAACATTTTAAAATTGTACCTGCCGTGTTACATTAATCTGTCTGTTGGACATAGTGCGGGGGCGTGCACATATGCAATCCAGGAGGGAACCGTTTAAGCTTTAATGTTAGTATTGGCCCGCACTGGCTCAACGGATAACCAATGAGCTTTCGGCTTTATGGGACTTCAGCGAATCGGATCAGAGATGCCTGCGGAGGAGGGGAGGACTACTGGATGAAGGAGGGAGGAGAAGGAGAGAAAGAATCCAGGATGAACAGAACCAGCATACAGAGAGTGGGGTTCCTGCAAAGAAATCAACGAATGGGAGCAGAAGATAGGCTTCTTGATGTTGGATGTCGGCCAAGGTTACAATATAGAATTGAAACACAGAATATGATAATATTACGTGACAGGAAATATATTCAGCTTCTCTGGGTTGATCTAACAAGAGGGCTGAGAACATGTCACAGCCTTCCTTCGATTGTGAACATTTAGGAAATCCTTGCAACGCATGTCTGGGACAGGGGGGCAAATAATAAATGAACAATACAATGATTGGTCCTCACCAATCTGCCCGGTGATGTCACGCTTCTGGGGCTGGTGTCTGTGGGAGGCGAAAAAAACAACACAAAATGATCAGTGTGAATCGGATAAATGAGCCATTGTTTTTCCATTTTAAGTGTTTTAGCAGATACTAAAGGGTGTATTCTGTACACATTTAGTTCAGTGTCCTTTGTCTAAGAGTCTTAATAGGATTAGAGCTCTTAGTCGCAGAGTCCACGACCAAAGGAATGAAAAAAATAAATAAAGATTGTTTTCATTTTAAAATTCTCTCTTTAATAAGACAACTCAGTGAAACAGTTTAGATCGGTGACTGTTGAGAAGGGAGTGTGACTTGGTTTGTGTAATATTTACATATTTACATATAACACCTGGTTTGTGTGACAGTTGCATTAGGGAGTGACTGTGACTTGCTGTGTTATAACTGCATTGGGACGGGACTGTGCCTTGGTTTGTGTTAGATCTGCATCGGGAAGGGATGGTGACTTGGTTTGTGGTACATCTGCATTGGGAAGGGATTGTGACTTGGTTTGTGTTATATCTGCATTGGGAAGGGATTGTGACTTGGTTTGTGTTATATCTGCATTGGGAAGGGATTGTGATTCGGTTTGTGTTATATCTGCATTGGGAAGGGATTGTGACTTGGTTTGTGTTATATCTGCATTGGGGAGGGATTGTGCCTTGGTTTGTGTTATATCTGCATTGGGGAGGGATGGTGACTTGGTTTGTGGTATATCTGCATTGGGAAGGGATGGTGACTTGGTTTGTGTTATATCTGCATTGGGGAGGGATTGTGACTTGGTTTGTGTTATATCTGCATTGGGAAGGGATTGTGCCATGGTTTGTGGTATATCTGCATTGGGAAGGGATTGTGCCTTGGTTTGTGTTATATCTGCATTGGGAAGGGACGGTGACTTGGTTTGTGTTATATCTGCATTGGGAAGGGACGGTGACTTGGTTTGTGTTATATCTGCATTGGGGAGGGATGGTGACTTGTTTGTGGCTGACTGACCTTCCAGGGGCGTGGGAGAGGGGGTGGGTGCGGGGGAGGGCGACTCGGACAGCTGGTCCAGGGTGCTGCGCTTCCTGGAGTCTCGGGACTTGGCGATCACCATCTGGGCTTTGAGCGCATCCTGTTCCAGGGACTTCATACTGAAAGAGAGAGAGGGAGAATGTCAGAGAGGCAGAGAGGGAGAATGTCAGAGAGAGAGAGGGGGTGAATGCCAGAGAGAGAGGGGGTGAATGTCAGAGAGAGAGAAGGAGAGGGAGGGAGGGAGGGAGAATGTCAGAAGAAGAGATAGAGGGAGAATTTCAGAGAGGCAGAGAGAGGGAGAATGTCAGAGAGGCAGAGAGAGAGGGATGCAGAGGGGGGGGGAGTGGAGGTGGGAGAGTAAAACAGAGTGTTTGGATGAAGAGGAATGAAGGAGAGAGGGTGGAAGAGAGAGAGCCAGCAGAGCCAGCGATGACGGAGGTAGTGAAATGGGGGATAGAGATGAGCGTAACACGATTAAATGGGGGGACTGTTATGAGCGTGACATGGTGAAATTGGGGACAGCATTGAGCGTAACACGGTGAAATGGGGGACAGCATTGAGCGTAACACGGTGAAATGTGGGGACCGTTATGAGCGTGACACAGTGAAATGGGGGGACCGTTATGAGCGTGACACAGTGAAATGGGGGGACCGTTATGAGCGTGACACAGTGAAATGGGGGGACCGTTATGAGCGTGACAGTGAAATGGGGGGACCATTATGAGCGTGACACAGTGAAATGGGGGGACGGTTATGAGCGTGACACGGTGAAATGGGGGACAGTAATGAGCGTAACAGGGTGAAATGGGGGACAGCGTTGAGCGTGACACGGTCAAATGGGGGGACCGTTATGAGCGTGACACGGTGAAACGGGGGGACCGTTATGAGCGCGACACGGTGAAACGGGGGGACCGTTATGAGCGTGACGCGGTGAAAGGGCAAGCCCAGGGACACAGAAATGAGCAGGCGAGCGGAGCCAGACGGAGGAGAGGTGCATGCAGAGTGGAGAGAGCCCCCTGAATGCGCGCCACGTCACACACACCCCACCAATGAACACGCCTCAGGCTACGGTCCGCCCACCCACCCGCCCACCCTCCCATAATGCACAGCGGCAGGCAGGACAGAGCGCAGACCTGGCGGGCGGGGCGTTGGCGGCGGGGCCCTGAGACGCTCTCACGCGGGCCTGGTACAGCCTTTTAGCCAGGGTCTGCTCATACTGCCTAACATCCTCTTCCAGCCCATAGGGTCTGGCACGGGAGGGCCGATCAGGGGCCGGGGGAGGAGGAGGAGGAGGGGAGGAGGAGGAGGAGAGGAGGAGGGAGAGGAAGAGGAGGAGGGAAGGAGGGGAGGAGAGGAGGAGGGAGAGGAGGAGGGGAGGAGAGGAGGAGGGAGAGGAAGAGGAGGAGGGAAGGAGGGGAGGAGAGGAGGAGGGAGAGGAGGAGGGGAGGAAGAGGAGGAGAGGAGAGGAGGAGGAAGAGGAAGGGGAGGAAGAGGGGGAGGAGGGGAAGAGGAAGGGGAGGAAGAGGAAGAGGAGGAGGGGAGGAGAGGAGGAGGAAGAGGAGGAGGAGAGGAGAGGAGAGGAGGGGGAGGAAAGGAGGAGGAGGGAGGGAGGAGTGGAGGAGAAATGGGCAGGGAGGAAGGGGAGGGATCAAGCAGGAAGTTGGGTCATTGGGAAGAAGAGAACAAACGCAGACAGACAGAGAGACAAACAAACACGGAGAAAGGAGGGAAAAGACAGAGACTAGTGATACACACACACACAGGAGAGGAC
>NC_083768.1:11881680-11914180 GCF_963514075.1 Conger conger
GAAAAGAGAAGAAAGGAGAGAGAAGAGAGAAGAGGAGAGAAGAGGAGAGGAGAGAAGAGGAGAGGAGAGGAGAGAAGAGGAGAGAGAAGAGAGGAGAGAAGAAAAGAGATAAAAGAGGAGGAGAGAGAAGAAGAGAAAAGAGAAGAAAGGAGAGAGAAGAGAGAAGAGGAGAGAAGAGGAGAGAAGAGGAGAGGAGAGAAGAATAGAAAAGAGAAGAAAGGAGAGAGAAAAGAAGAGGAGAGGAGAGAAGAGAAGAAGAGAAAAGAGAAGAAATGAGAGAGAAGAGAGAAGAGGAGGGGAGAGAAGAGGAGAGGAGGGGAGAGAAGAGGGGAGAGAAGAGAAGAGAAGCACCGACCTTCCTCCTCCTTCATCTTCTTCAGGTCGTCCTCCCCCACCAGGGACACGCGGGGCTTGGGCTTGCTGTCGGGGCTGCTGGGCTGCTTCACGTCGATCTCAAAGTACTTCTGCCGGTCCCTGAAGGAGCGCTGCTCTGGGCTGCTGAGCCCCCGGCCCGGCGGCGTCTGGGGGGGCGAGGGGGTGAGGGGGGGGGGGGGCGTTACGAAAACTCCACATGAAGGAGAACCCAACTCACAACAACTAGAAGTCTGAAATATTCTCTGCACCACATTGCTGAAGCAGCCAGTCGATGGACTCTAATTGCGCCTCGTTAATTGGATTTGTTTGCCCCCCTAGCTTATTCCAGGGCGAGTTCCGCAGCAGTAGAAGCAGTCTATTTCAAAGGGAGCCCTGGCACGATGGAAACGAGGAATGAAAGGCGATCGTTACGTAAGGTTCCCAGGGAAACGCAAACTCAAAAACTTCAGATTAAATATTAATCTTTTCGGGTTTTTTTTTTTGAAGTCGTTCTTTAACTGCTGCGCAGCCTGCCAGCTCTACAATCTCCAACTGAGATGTGTTTGGAACGGAGGACTTCCTCAGATAACTCAACTCAAAAGCGAACAAAAAGTACAGACAAAATCTCTGGTCCCTGAACAGACTAAAATCAGTTGCCCAATTCAATGACACAAAATGTGTATAATTAGTAGTGCGATGCAAAAAATATATACATTTTTTCGCCCCGTTTGTGTTCTCTCCTTTAAATGAATGGCTGAGGTTTTACAGGTTTCTCAGCGCTGAAAGATGCCTACACAATACCACGCTGAGAGACCTGAAGAAGCCCTGAAGAACAGTAAAGAAACCCACTTGCTCACATGAAGGATGACGAGCAAGGCTTCCAGAACAATCTACGCCCGGACAGATAGGAAAGCTGCCGAAACCCCGGACTTGAGGTTGAATGACAGGAACACATTTGACATGGGGTGCACCAAGGAGCTCAAACGTGTAAAGGGCCTGGTTGTCAGCAGACTTGGCGTGGTCTGAGAGTTCGAATCCACAGGGGAGACTCAAATTTCACGCTTGAAGTTGCTCTCAGTGTGCCATTTAAACAGAACAGAAGTGCAGCCATTTTATTATCAAAAGGGCCGACATTGGCTCAGGCGGTAAGAGCGGTCGTCTGGCAGTCGGAGGGTTTGCCGGTTCGATCTCGCCCTGGGTGTGTCGAAGTGTCCCTGAGCAAGGCGCCCAATTGCTCCTGACGAGCTGGTTGGTGCTGTGCATGGCGAGTGTGCGTGGGAATGGGTGAATGAGAAGCATCAATTGTACAGCGCTTTGGTTAAAGGCGCTATATGAAAATGCAGACATTTACATTCACCTAGTAATATAGAGTGTGTGAATGTACCAAGTTATGTATGCTGCGCATAGCATTCTATAAAAACGTAACTGCGAAGAGTTTTAAATGCACATTTTTTTACAGGTCAAATGACAGTTTGAGGCCATTTGGATTGATGGCTGATTGGCAGAGGGCCAGTTTATGTACATTACAGCTGCACTGTGAAGGTCAGGTCCTCATGCGTAACTCCAGGGAGGAGACCGCACCAGGAACGATTTTTCCCTCAAAGCACTTGGGAGTAGTCTGGAGTACTCACACTGATATTAGCAACAATGGCATAATCAGGGGGGGGGGGGGGGGGGGGGGAAATGACATCTGTTTGGTGCACTCCACCCCAGAAGAGAAGCTTTGGTGTTTCATAAGAAAGGTTCTGGACCCTTGCAGTGCGGTAAGGATCGGGAAGATGGAAGAATAGAGTCAAAACCCCCAGCAATACCATCCCACATCTGCCACCAATGGAGCACCATCGGGAAAAGCTTTGTACTGTTACAGTCCAGGAAGTTTTGGGGAAACAGAAGAACAGAATCGAAAACCCCCCCTAAGATACGACCCCACTTCTGCCACCAACGCAGCACAATCACCGGCGAGGGTTTTGCACTGTCACAGTCCAGTAAGGTTTGGGAAACAGAAGAACAGAATCGAAAACCCCCTAAGATATGATCCCACTCCTGCCACCGACGCGGCACCATCACCGACACCGTCTCCAGCAGAGCCCAGCAGAGCCCAGCAGAGCCCAGCAGAGCCCAGCAGCCAGACCGCACCCTGCCAGGGCACAGTGCCCGCGTGAGGCTGGTACCTGCAGCTCCACGGAGGGCCTGGAGACGCGCGGCACTGCCGCCATGTTCATGTACTCCTTGCGGTCGGAGGTGAGGGGGGAATGTGGGGAGAGGGGGGAGCGTGGGGAGAGGGGGGAGCGTGGGGAAATGACGGGGCGCGGGGAGACCGGGGGCTTTTCCTTCCCTCTGCTGCCATCGCTCCGCACCTTATCCTCAAATACCTCGTCCTGCAGGGGCTGCAAGAGCCACAGAGAGGTCTCTGAGCAAGCTACGGACTGTCTCTCTCTCTCACACACACACACACACACACACACACACACACACACACACACACACACACAACTGTCACACACACACCATTTCCACACAACTGTCACACATACACACCATTTATACACACACACACACAACACTATGAATTCCAACCATTTACACACAACTGTCTCACACACACACACACACACACACACTATTTACACACAACTGTCACACACACACACCATTTATAACACACACACTATATAAATTGCAACCATTTACCATTAACACACGACTGTCTCCCTCACACTCTCACACACACACACACACACACACACACACACACACACACACACACACACACACACACACACACACACACACACACACGACTGTCACACACACACACCATTTATAACACACACACAATATAAATTCCAACCATTTACCATACCATTTACACACGACTGTCACACACAATTTAAAAGGATGGTTCCGAGTCCCCACAAGCCATTTACACACAAGGTCCCCACTCGTAGTCGCATGTTAGAAGTAGCTCTCAATGTGTTATTTATGACAAAACAGCAGTGAATGCATTCATTTCATGATCAGAAAACGTTATTGTATTGAGTGAAGGTTACATCAAATATACAACCTTAATTGTGCTGTGCAAGGTATTCTATATATTTAAAAAAATGTATGCACATTTATTGAAAGGCTAAATGACTTTGAAGACACTTGGATTGAATGGCAGATTCGCCAACAGGAACACTAAGCCAGTATCTGGTGCCAATTGTGAGAGTGTCTGCTCATTGTTTAAAACTCCAGAAAGAAGACTCTACCAGTACTATTCAATAATCCACTTGGAGTGGTCTTGAGTCCTCACACAGATATTAGCAACAATGATGCAAGCAGTTTTGGGGGCTGTGTGACTTTAGTTTGGTGTACACCACCCCAGAAGAGAAGCCCTGCAAACAACAAAGAAGGTTCTGCACCTCCACAGTTAAATAAAGATGGGGGAGGAAAGGGAAGACTAGAATCGAACAACCCTGAGATATGATCCCGCTGCCGCCTCCAATGCAGCACCATCACCAATCCCATCTCCAGCAGAGCCCAGCAGCCAGACAGACCACACCCTGCCCGGGCAGGTACCTGCAGCTCCACGGAGGGCCTGGAGACACGCGGCACAGCGGCCATGTTCGTGGGCTCCTTGCGGTCGGGGGCGAGCGGGGAGCGTGGGGAGAAGGATGGCCGAGGAGATACGGGGGGCCTATCCTTCCCTTTTTTCCCCTCTTTTTCGCCCCGCCCTTTATCCTCAAATACCTCGTCCTGCACGGGCTGCAAGAGCCACAGAGACGTCTCTGCACCAGCCACAGACTTTTACACAAGCGTTTACATTTGCACACCAGGACTGTCCCCACAAGTAAGTAACTTACACACAATAGCTGTCCCCACAAGTAATTCACACACAAGGATTGTCCCCACAAGCCATTTACACACAATAACTGTCCCCACAAGACATTTACACACAATAACTGTCCCCACAAGACATTTACACACAATAACTGTCCCCACAAGACATTTACACACAATAACTGTCCCCACAAGCCATTCACACACAAGGACTGTCCCCATAATCCATTCACACACTCTCAGCCAGGTTTCTCAAACACGGCTCCGTCTGCTGATGTGATGCAACTTTAGCAAAGTGAAAATGGATTCTCTTGTCCATCTGGTGTCATAACCCAACAGGCGTTTCCCCACATCTGAACATACCAACCTTCAGAGAACACAGTACTACTGCAACGCTTGACCCAGTTTCCTATAAATTCAGAACAACTGGAGAAAATTCACCAGTAGAGCCAGCCTTCCTGTGGAGTTACACACTTATCGAGAGAGAGAGAAATTCTCTTGACACATGCAAAGAAGACAATGCATGAATTTCGCGGTTATCCGTATGCAGACTCACCTCCGGTGACATATGCCTGGGGTGAATGTGGTTCTTCTGGCTGGAAGTGTCCTGCAGAGACACAGACACAGAGTCAGGTGTGAGGAGATCAGGAGTTCAGATGGCTGTATGGAAGACCGGGCGAGAGTCTGAGACCAGAACTGAAGAACCTGAACTGGAAAACATACAAGGCTACTTCTAAAAAAAATTTAAAAAAAATAAAATAAAAAAAATTTAAAAAAAGGCTGACAGTAAAGTCTATTAAACTCTTAACTGGTAGGCTAGGGGAATACATTCCATTTCGCTGTCGTCTCCATGCAAGAAAGGCAAATGTCACATCGCTTCATGCAAGTCAAATCGTGTGGTGGGTGCAGAACTAATTTGCAAGTCACTGTGGGATGGGAGAGCAGCCCAGAGGGGCCCCCAGGGGCGGGACCCAGCCTACCTGACGGGGCTCCAGCACAGCCAGAGAGTGGGGCACGGCGGCAAAGGCCTTGTACGCCTGCTTGATATTGGTGGGAAACTCGTCGGGCGAGAGAGGGGAAGGGGTGAAAGGCTGCAGGGCGGAAGGAAGAGAACGAGAGGAGGGGAGGAAGGAGAAAAGGAGGGAAAGAGAAGAGAGGAAACCGGGACAAGTTGAGGGTTTGAGTGAGAGGAAGGAAAACATGAAATCAGAAAAAGAGTGACACCTGACTCCAAAGGAAGATAGGAGAGTTGGAGACTAGGCAGAAAATTCAAGTGGATGTTTGTACGAGAGGCCTCGTTAATTACAAAGCATGCGCTCATATTTCTGAACTGTCGAATACACACTAAAACAAGGGGAAGAATTTTAGTCTGCAACTTAAGAGATGGATAGGTTAAAATGCCTACAGCAAAACAGAGTGAAACCAATACCCCCCCACTGTTACTGCAGGGATATAATCATAAAGGAAGACGTTTTGGCGCAATGACTATGAATCTACAGTGGCGTTAACCTGGGTTGTGAGGTCACACATAGTGCAAGTTCACAAGCCTCTGGAGCTAACGTGAGCTAGATGAGCTCATTTCCATGAGGCTTTAGAGGGAAGAAACTGCCGAATGCCGACTCGTTCTGTGGAAATCTGGAGCAAGTAAACCTAGATATGTCCCTGTTCTTCACTGTCCTGCTGTTAGAAATGGGGTCCTTTTGGAAGAAGGCGGTAATTTTGTTCATGAGGTGGGCCAAGCTAGTCGTCTCAAGTCGGCCATCTTTGGCCTGAGAAGAACAGCTCCATTTACAAGCAGGCTACAGTGCTTTCGACACACTCGTCTTAAGACGCATCGAAAAGTTCCCGCTTAAGAAGCAGGATTCACGCACGCCTGCTGACAATACCAAGAGATGTGGAAGATTTTTGTTCAGCGCTGCAAAAGGAAATGTTGGATATCGGGGCGATTAATCACTGCTCAGACACTGGCTTCCGGCGCATTTCTGGCGGTTCTTACGGAGGATTGCGAGTTGACGGGGGAGGGGCTGTGCTGGAAGGGGTTGGGGCTGCCCCGGCCCTCCGGACTGGGGGAGGAGGAGCTCTGCCACACCCGGGAGAGGGGCTGGATCACGCCTGGTCTGGTCTGAGGAGCAGAGTCAAAATAAAACACTTACCCTGCAATACTTTACAATGGAGTGCAACAATGGAATTCATTATTTCAGACTTGGCAATTTTCTAATGGTCAATGTAAAGCTTTCTCTTTTGGTATACAATCAATTTTTGAGGGAAATCTCTCATTTTTAAACATTGCTCTGTACAATTCTGCATGAATGGCAAGGCATTATCCATGCCTAAACCAAGTGCAATATATTAGACTGTTCTGAGAGGAACTTGAATATCTTTAAATGAAAAAGCAAGATAGATTCCTCTAATCATCTCAGCACTATTCAGGAATAGGGATATAACTAACATTATTCTCGATGATCAGTTTAGTACAAGCACAGGAGGTCAGTGGATCCCAAAACAATTGTTGGAGATCTACTTTCCCATAGGTTTTAATTTCAACCCAAATCTGGCACACCTGATTCTACTAATGAACAGCTCAAGGAGATCTCTATCTATTGAATGAGGTGTGCTTTGTTAGGGTTGGAGTGGAAAACCTACAGGACGGCAGAGCTCCAGGAACAGGGTTGGGAGCCACTGCAGAAGGTGGACTGAACTGTACGTAGATACTGACCAGTGAGTTCTCCTTGGGAGATGCATTGGGGTTGAGATTAACGTTGGCCTGAAAGACAAAATAAATGGGTAAATCAGGTGGTAGAACAACCTGCTTCCGACTGCATGATGAAAGAGTAAGCGCTGAGGAGAACTGGTAAGGCCACGGCATCGATGCCGGGAGAGATGTGGGAAGAGAGCAGATGAGGGACGGAAGCCTTCAAAGAGATCTCCCAGGGCCCCGTTTAGCAACCACCGCAAAAAAAGCTCTTTTCTTCTCCCCCCCCCCCCGCGCCAAGCCCCACCGCCCAGACGAGCAGGAAGCAGGCGGCTCTCTGGGGCCACTTACAAAGCGGGTCTCCCTCCCGGGGCTCCTGGGAGGCTGAGGGGAGCAGGGGACAGGGAGCTTCTGCCAGCAACAAAAAAAAAATAAAAAAAGAGGGGATGGGGGGTTGAAGGGCGTATGACCGACATCCATCTTTGATCCAGCACGACACACATTTTCAAATCGAGTCGAATGGCTGAGGTGGGCCATTGTTAAATGTTCAATTTGTGCTCAGCTAAGCATTTCGCGGTTGATTTTGAGGTATCTTCGGGATCGTCGTCTGACGACTTCAGGTTTTTTGGTCCACAGGATCTTGACGCTTGCTGGAGTTCATCACATTGACAGGGACGCCAAACCAGTAGATGCGAAACTACCCCAAAATATAAAAGATCCACCTTTACACAACACTGTAGGCATGACATCCTGTTCAACTTAAGTGCCCTCTTCTTGACACCAAACCCTGGAACATTGGATGGACGGAAGGCTCGATTACGGCCTCACCGGACCATACCACCCGGTTCCTGTCGAAGTTCAGCACCGGAACAGGTGTCGTTAACACAACTCATTTTAGACAGGGGCTGTTGATTCATAGGGGGGGTAAAAAGGGCATTTGCTCACCGGTTGGGTGCTGGCGGCGTACGGGGCATCTCGGGGTGAGAAGACAACGTCTCGGGGGGAGTGCGGGGAATCCCTGGGAGAGTAGGGGGACTCTCGGGGGGAGTACGGGCCATCTCTACACGGGCTGCCCGTGCCCTGGTGCTCAGAGGAAGGAGTCTGGAGGAGACGGAAGGAGAGATAGTCACACCTCCCAACCTGCAAAGAGGACCCCAACCTGCAAAGAGGCCTCCAACCTTCCCAACCTGCAAAGAGGACCCCAACCTTCCCAACCTGCAAAGAGGACCCCAACCCTCCCAACCTGCAAAGAGGCCCCTAACCCTCCCAACCTGCAAAGAGGACCCAAACCCTCCCAACCTGCAAAGAGGACCCCAACCCACCCAACCTGCAAAGAGGACCCAAACCCTCCCAACCAGCAGAGGCCCCCAACCCTCCCAACCTGCAAAGAGGCCCCTAACCCTCCCAACCTGCAAAGAGGACCCCAACCCTCCCAACCAGCAGAGGCCCCTAACCCTCCCAACCGGCAAAGAGGACCCAAACCCTCCCAACCGGCAAAGAGGACCCAAACCCTCCCAACCGGCAAAGAGGACCCAAACCCTCCCAACCTGCAAAGAGGACCCCAACCCACCCAACCTGCAAAGAGGACCCCAACCCACCCAACCTGCAAAGAGGACCCCAACCCACCCAACCTGCAAAGAGGACCCCAACCCACCCAACCTGCAAAGAGGACCCCAACCCTCCCAACCTGCAAAAAGGACCCCAACCCACCCAACCTGCAAAGAGGCCTCCAACCCTCCCAACCTGCCTTTCAGAGGTACCCTGCCCTTCTCTACCCCCACGCCCAACCCAACTACGCTCCAACTGCTATTACCTCCCTCACAGGTAGGTGACAGTAAAAATGTTACCACAGTGAGGAATGTAATGAAAATAAAAATAAAAATAAAAATCACAGTGGAATAGAATGGTATCCAAGAAAAAGACAATACATTTGGCAAAATCTGCTGTATATGTGCAGACTGAGCTACAAGAATAAAGCCATCCAGATTTGATGTTGCATAATGCATTGGTGAATTATCAAAAGGACTGATGAAATGGATTGTCATCAAAGTATTAATTTGACTTTCAACAAGCCAGCTGCGGTGTGCCCACCCGTCTAAGAACAGGGCGATTAAATGTCATTATGGAGAGGATTTGGACGAAACTCAATGAAAAGAAAACATCTTGTCCTTTGGGACAAACACGACAGGATTAGCTCCGTTTGAACGGAAAATGTCAAGGGTAGCAGAGATATGCGCATTGCCAGGTGTCTCTTGTTAAGAACTCAACATAAAGGAGTGTGTTCACTGCGTGGACAAACCAGACTTCTCTCGATTTTAAAGCGTCATGCTCACAGAGTTGTGCCAATGGCCTGAAACACATTACAGAATCAATCTGACAATGATGTTTTAGCCACGGCGAGAGCAGGCACCAGTTTCTGGGTGCAAACACCCAGAATTCCAGAATTCTTGCCAGAGAACTCCATCATGCCAGGACAGGAACAGCCTGCCCTTTAATGGGAGTACTGTAACCACGGTTACCATTAAATCCCTGAATCAAAATTAATCAGAGGGCAAGACCGGCCTTGCCGATGCACTGCACGGCTAGCGATTCTTCAGCTGCGCTGGGGGCAGATCACGACTGGCTTGCTTCGCCCAGGCAATTAACCCTTTTCAAGAGGAGGTTTTTAGGAATGTTTTTGTCAAAAGTTCTAAGCGAGTGTTCTAGAACACCACTGCTTTCAATTACCAGCGGTGATTGTTACATCAGCATTAGAATGTCCAGAGAAGAACATTCTACTCACATATTTGTGATCTTACAGATTAAAGGGTTAAAGAAGTAGTTATTCTACTTCTAAGAGTAATTATTCTGCTCGAGAGTGACAGCAGTGGCCACGCGAGGAATGAATCCTGCAACCTCTCGGGTACAATATCAGCTCCTAAACAGCCCAACACAGAGGAGGAGCGTCGCTGCCCTCTCCCCAAGACGGGCCGGTGTGGAGGCAGTGAGGCACTCACCCGGTTCACCTTCTGCAGGCTGGTGGTGGGCAGAGCGGCGAGCGTCCTGTAGTCCAGCTTGAGCGGCTCCACACCGAAGTTCTGAGGGACAGGAAGACAAGCCGAGGTCAGAGGGACAGGAAGACAAGCCGAGGTCAGAGGGACAGGAAGACAAGCCGAGGTCAGAGGGACAGGAAGACAAGCCGAGGTCAGAGGGACAGGAAGACAAGCCGAGGTCAGAGGGACAGGAAGACAAGCCGAGGTCAGAGGGACAGGAAGACAAGCCGAGGTCAGAGGGACAGGAAGACAAGCCGAGGTCAGAGGGACAGGAAGACAAGCCGAGGTCAGAGGGACAGGAAGACAAGCCGAGGTCAGAGGGACAGGAAGACAAGCCGAGGTCAGAGGGTCAGGGGCAGGGGCAGTGGGGTCAGAACTGAAATCGAGGCCCTCTCCTGCATCAGCACCTTCCACTGCAACACAGGTAGCCAATATATTGCCTTTTCACACGACATGAGAAGTGATAATTTTTGGGCTTTGTAGAATGAAATGAAAGCTATGTTGCAGCTCTTTGCTGATTTTGTAAGGCTACTGCAGAGGATTTAGTCATTTGTACTCTGAGCAGTGGACTTCCTTGCTGCTGTTCTTCATCTCCCCCTGGTGGAGAATCGGGATGGTGTGAGTGGACAGCTGGCGCCCACCCCTCACCTTCACCTCCAGGTACACGCGCTCCTTCAGACAGGGGTGCAACCGAAAGGAGGGGGGGGGGGGTCCAGCCACACATTGAGCCCCATAGGGGGCATGGCAGAGTTTGGGAGGGGGAAACAGGAGCAGTTCGGGATCCAAAGAGATGACAGAAGAAGGGGAATGTTGTGAGGGAAAGTGTGTTGAATGTATCGTACGCGGCAGAATGAAGGGATGGGAGGCAGAGAGGATGAGAGAAGACGAGATCGGACAGAGAGGGGGAGGGCAGAAGCCACACATGTTCGAGCAAGACTGCTGCAGCTCGCCAACAGAAAGCAGCACGGTTTATCTGCAGATTAGTTTGTGTTGGCACAGGGAGAAGGGCTTGAATCTGTAAACTCAGAAAAGCCCATTTGCATTTTAAGGAGCGTCTTCAAGAACAACCACACCCTTCAGAATCTGCAAGAGAGACTTTTACCCTTTAACCCTTCAATGAGCAGGGTTCTTTTTCCAATGCTTCTTTCAAAATTGTAGTTCTAGAACTCCAGTGCTTTCAATCACCACCAGTCGTGATTGCTACACCAGCATCGGAATCTTAAGAACTTTCCAATCACATATTTGTGACCTCGCTCCTTAAAGGGTTAAAAAGGGGCAAGCAGATTTCAGCCATGTTATAATTAGCCTTACACATGCTAATCGTCAATCACCATATCTAAGGGCTACAAAGATGCACCGACTCTGCTTAGCATTCAATATTCTGGTTCCTAGTTTAAGGGGGGGTATTACGAGTGATGGATGGCAATGCACCAATGTCATCTCGAGACGGGCGGGACTAACACAGGGCGCTCTCCGTTTGGAGATTGCAGCACTGGAGGGCGGGTGTGTGTGTGTGTGTGTGTGTGTGTGTGTGTGTGTGTGTGTTCTAGGGTGACACACTCCAGGTGCACTCACCACTTTCTTCTCCTCCTCTCTCTCCCACTGGGAGGGGCCTCGCTGCTTCTCCACTTCCTGGAACAGAGGGAAAGGGAGGGAGGGAGGGAGGGAGATGAAAAGGGAGAGAAAAAGGGTGTATTATAGATAGTGTATGGCCATTAATCACAAATATTCCCTCCGCCCTTTCCCATAGAAAGTGTTTGTATAGAAACAGGGTATTTTTTAAGCTTAATAAGGAGAAAAAGACAATGGTCAAAGCTGACATTGTGGCACACTGTCAAGTGGTAGCTTTTCCACAATAAAAATTTCAATTGTCATTTTTATATTTGGACAATGTATTGGGGTTTGTATAATTGGATTTAATTTGAGCTTGGTCGAACCGTACACTTTCACTGGGTTAAAAATGTGAGGTCTTTAGGGCACTGGCACAACCCACAGCCCTAAACGGAAGCAGACGGACGCAGACGGAAGCAGACGGACGCAGACGGACGCAGACGGACGCAGACGGACGCAGAGCTCTGAGCTCACCGGCAGCACGGCGTCCGGGGCCTCTGGGCTGGCGTCCCGGTCGATGGACGAGATGCTCTCCAGGCTGTTCTTCCGGTTCAGCCCCGCGGTGAACGGGTTAGCGATGACCCCGGGGGAGGACTGGGGGCGACACGCACATAAACACGCACTACTGTTAGCATTAGCGTTAGCATTGGCATTGGCATAGGCATGAAGCTAGGATCAGGTGTCACATGATTCACTGTTCCGCAAACGATACTTTTAAACAGTGCCGGTGCCTAAATGGTGTCAGAGCAGACACCTTCCTGAAGATAAAGAGCGACAATTTAAATATTTCAATGTTTAAATGAAAGGGGTCAAAATGTGTCATCTTTTTTTAAATTCAAATACTTTTCTATGCTTCACTAAGCTTGCCTGGTGCATTGGAGCAGATTAAATACTCTCAAAAAGTGCCATTTGAAGGCAGCAGGATTACGTGTGAGACGCGTGGTGAGACGGAGAAGGCGGGGTGAGGAGAGACGCGTGGTGAGATGGAGAAGGCGGGGTGAGGGGCTCTCACCTCCACGGCGGCGGCGGCGCTGGGGTCGAAGCCGTCACACACCAGCACGTCCAGCGTGTCCCCCACGCCGCGCAGCACGCCCACCGCCTCCGCGTGCGTCATGCCCAGCAGGCTCTGGTTGTTCACCTCCAGGATCCGCATGCCCACCTGCAGACGGCCGTCCCGCGCCGCCGCCCCGCTGGAGCTCACCTGGGGGAGGAGGGGAGGAGAGGAGGGAGAGGAGGAGGGGAGAGGAGGAGAGGAGGAGGAGGGGGGAGGAGGAGAGGAGGAGGAGGAGAGGAGGGGGAGGAGGAGGAGAGGAGGAGGAGGAGGAGGAGGAGGAGGAGGAGGGGAGGAGGAGGAGGAGGAGGAGGGGGAGGAGGGGAGGAGGAGGAGGAGGGGAGAGGAGGAGAGGAGGGGAGAGGAGGAGGAGGAGGAGAGGAGGAGGGGAGAGGAGGAGGGGAGAGGAGGAGGGGAGGGAAGAGGAGGAGGAGAGGAGGGGAGAGGAGGAGGAGAGGAGGGGAGAGGAAGAGGAGAGATGGGGAGGAGGGGAGGAGGGGGGAGGAGGAGGAGGAGGAGGAGGAGGAGGGGAGGAGGAGGAGGAGGGGAGGGGAGGAGGGGAGGAGGAGGAGGAGGGGAGAGGAGGAGAGGAGGGGAGAGGAGGAGGAGGAGGAGAGGAGGAGGGGAGAGGAGGAGGGGAGGGAAGAGGAGGAGGAGAGGAGGAGGAGAGGAGGGGAGAGGAAGAGGAGAGATGGGGAGGAGGGGAGGAGGGGGGAGGAGGAGGGGAGGAGGGGGGAGGAGGGGAGAGGAGGAGGGGGAGGCACGGGACGTCAGGATAACGCACAACAGACCCAAGGCCAAGCGACACCAAGGACTATAACTATACAGAACTATAAATTCATGGTGTTAAAAATCTTTCCAGCTCAGGTGTAACATTAGCTAGTGATTAGTCCACACCACATCAACAATAACAACAACAGTGAGCATGAACAATAAAAACACTGACAGCCAATCAAAATCCATTCACATTCACAGGGCGTCACATTCAAAATGGCAGATGACAGTTGAGACTACTCGCAGAAGGTTTTTGTGCATCAGTGTGGAGGCTCACACTGTCATCAGTATAGTCATGGTTATACTTACAGTTCTTAGTGTGGAAGACACTACCCATTTGCATTTTGGACTTCAGTTCCCATAAGCACTCATAAAACTATGCTTACCGTTTTTGTGTTATCAGAGCACATTTGCTCCGGATCTAGCACAGTTTTCAAGCCAGCATTCAAACAATGCATTTCTGTATAAGCCTTTTAAAATGTTTACTGTATTCTGTACTTTTGCATGGTTCGTTCACGTCTTTATATGATGAAGCCAAAAGCAAATTCCCACTATGTGAACAATAAAGTTTTCTTTTCGCATCACGCTTGGAGGGGGGCTGATGGGAACTGTAGTCCTGTTCTGAAGCCAGCCGTAGACCGGACCTCACACGAGCAGCTACGGCAGAGGTGTTCTCTGACACTAACGAACGCCGACGGGGGCCCGTTACCTTGGAGATGAAGATGCCCTCGTCAGAGGCGTCGAAGGGGTTGCCGGCGTGGCCCTTGGCACCTCCGCGGATGCTGATCCCCAGCTTTTCACCCGGCTGTTTGAGGATCTCAATTACCTGCAAAGAAGCACGCGATCACTGCTACTACACTGTCATAGCAGACCCCCCCCCCCCCCCCCCCCCCCCCCCAGGTAGGGCTTAACAGTAACGCACAACAGAAGGTGGATTCCAACCGCAGACAAAGGCTACCTGTCACAAGAGCCGGCAGAAGATTGAACACAATTAACGCATCGAGACATTTTTTTTGGAATGTGTTTTTCAACATTCTAAGTCGGCATTCTAAAACTCCATTGCTCTCAGCCACCAGTAGTGATTGCTATGTGAGCATTATAATTGTTAATTTAAGTCATATATTAACTGCCTCAAACTACCTTGAATCACAGGTGCCCAGTACCGACTTAGACAGTAATTGCGTAGCAGGTCTCTCAGCTCTGTTAGACAAGATAAACCTTCTCAGAACTTGGCAAGAGACTTCAGCCTACTTGAAATAGTAGCAATAGAACGATTACCTGATTCATGAGTCTGTCGAACGGCACCAGGACCGAGTCCTGCTTTCTGAGAATTGTATAACTTAAGCGTAGATTTGCAGCAGCAGGGAAGAGTGGAAAGCAACCCTTCTCCCAAGGTTTTATTACACCACAGATTCATTACTGGCACCTTCTAAGTGCTTGGGGGGGTAGGAACGGGTTTTCGGACGAGGAGCAGGACGGGGCACGCCTCGGTGTGTGCGAGTGGGGAGGGTGGGGACACGCCTCTGTGTGTACGGTCACGATATACAATGAAAATCAACGCGATGGGAAGCCATTTTGGCTCAGGAGCGGGGAGGGCAGGGTCACTCCTCTGTGTGTACTGTCACTATGTACAGTGAAAATCAATGCGATGGGCGGCCATTTTGGCTCAGGAGCGGGGAGGGCAGGGTCACTCCTGTGTGTAATGTCACTATGTACAGTGAAAATCAATGCGATGGGCGGCCATTTTGGCTCAAAAGCAGGGAGGGCAGGGCCACTCGTCTGTCTGTACTGTCACTATATACAGTGAAAATAAACGCGGTGGGCAGCCATTTTGGCTCGGGAGCGGGGAGCGGGCAGGGTCTCACCTGCATGCCGGGCGGGGCGGGATCGCGGCGCACCAGCATGCAGATCTCCTGGCGGTTGGAGAGCAGGGCGTGCACCGCCTCCTGGTGAGTGGCGTGCCGCAGGTCGATGGCGTTCACCTCCAGGATCCGGTCGCCCACGCGCAGCCCGCTGCGACACGCCAGGCCGTGCGGGATCACCTGTAACCACGGATACGGCCACGCGGTTACTCGGCAACGCCCTGCCAGTGCCAGACATGCTCCTCCTCGTGGAGGACATGCCTCCTCTCGCAAATAAGCGCACCTGCTCCCTAATTTTTTTTAAAAAAGGCTCCTAGAATAAGCACGCCTCCTATCACAAGCACGCCTCCTCTTACTGAGAAACGGGAAACACAGCTTTTTCTCAGGAATGGCTGTCTGGTAACACACAGACCAGTGTGCAGTAATCCCCGCTTCTTCCACCTCCGATCACGTTACCTTGGAGATGAACACGCCCGGCTCGCTGACGCCGAACGGGTGGCTGGCGTGGTCACTTCCTCCCACAATGCTCAGCCCCAGGGGGCCGCCCGCCTTCACCAGAGTCACTTCCTGTCGGAACAGGAAGTTGGGACTTTAGTATTAGTTTCTAGGAATGTCACCACTGGACAAGAGAAACAAGGCCAGCTGCCTTGGGAGGATTATTAAGGTCCAACATTCATGGCCTCCATAACTGGTGCCATTACTCAATCCACGTGCATGGATCTTAAATATAGTTTACAGCAGGATAACAAACCTGCCCCCTGATATAGTACAGTACAGGGCTGTACTTACTGTACTAGCAACCATTCTGAAAGGTAGAGAATTTGTCAAGGAAATTATGTCTATAAAAAAATTCTAAAAAAACCCTCAAACTATTTGTGCTGTCAAAAAAAGAAATCCAAAATCATACATTTTATAACAACTTATAACATATAAACTCATATCAGCTTAATGACTATCCTGCCCCAACTGCAACCCCACCCCCTCTTTACAGATCCCCACCCCGCACCTCACCTCTATGGGGTACTGGTCCTCCAGGGGCTGGCTGAGGAGGTTGGCCCGGTCGTGGGCGGTCGGGCTGGGCTCGGGGGGCGGGGGGGAGTGGGGCCGTGCCCGGGCGGGGTTTGGGGAGGAGGGGGCTAGCTCTCGCTCCACCAGCAGGGTGATGGTGGGGGACGTGCCGGTAAGCAGCGCTACTGCCTGGTCATGTCTGGCCTCTGTCATGTCCACGCCGTTGATCTGCATCCACAGCGAACCGCCAGCGTCACACACGACAGGCCCCACACAGTGCATCTCACAGGGCCCGGGGCCACACACAGTGCATCTCACAGGGCCCGGGGCCTCACACAGTGCATCTCACAGGGCCCGGGGCCACACACAGTGCATCTCACAGGGCCCGGGGCCACACACAGTGCATCTCACAGGGCCCGGGGCCCCACACCGTGCATCTCACAGGGCCCGGGGCCCCACACAGTGCATCTCACAGGGCCCGGGGCCACACACAGTGCATCTCACAGGGCCCGGGGCCACACACAGTGCATCTCACAGGGCCCGGGGCCCCACACAGTGCATCTCACAGGGCCCGGGGCCACACACAGTGCATCTCACAGGGCCCGGGGCCACACACAGTGGATCTCACAGAGCCCGGGGCCCCTGGCAGTGCATCTCACAGGGCCCGGGTTATATAATCAGCCCTCTGACTTCCTTTACCAGTATACGTCAGTATTTACGTCAATTACACACACAGCGATAATATTCTACGGTTTTCCATCAGCTGGCACGGAACGGAGCAGGCTGATTTAAGTACATTCTGTGCATCGCGTCATGGAGAACCTACTTCACTTCATATGGCCCATTTCATGTGGGAGTACAGTAGCTCATGTGTCTCATACAGCAGCTGGGAGTGTGTAAAAAGCTGCTGAAATCAGGACTGGGGCCTACACGGTAAGATGGTGCGGATGAGAAAAGCAGCTAAATAAATGTAACCTAAATGTGAATAAATACAATGCAGCAATGCAGTCAGATACAGCCAAATTAGCAGTGTATTATCTCTTTAAAGGTAACAGGAGTATACAAGACTGCAAGAGCATTCAAGACACATCTGATACCAGTACTGCAAAGTCTAATGTCTCGTACTTTAACGCTTTCCCGAGTAGTGTGCGTTTCTGAAAAACCAGTCAGAAACGCATTTGCGGTCGATGCAAGCACGCGGTACGTTTGGTCTCCTACACTGCTACTGGAGCTCAATTTGAGAGCCGATGGAATCTGCGAGAATACACGGCACCATGGCAACCGTTGCCGAGTGAATGGCAGTAGGGTTAGTGACAGCGCACCCGACAGAGAGGAGGAGGGAAGGAAAACCGAGAGAGAGGCGGAGGGCGAGAAGCCATAGTGTCATAGTGTCACGGCGACAAGCAGCCGGGCTTCCCACGGCCGCAGTGCCCTCTCATTACCCACAAGGCCAATGGTGAGGCTCCACAGGTCAGGGTGGCCAAACATCCACAGCTACCAGAGCTGGGATCAGACCGGTTTGAAGTCTGGATAAATGACCACTGTGAAACCGAAATATTATGCGGGAACATTTCTCCAGCGTTTGTCATTTTAATGTGGAGTGGCTCAACTCTAAATCTACCTTTTGCGCTTTAAAGTATTCCCTTTTCAAAGGAGCTACATTTTCAAGGCTGAACGTCGTTCATGGCCTGGGAAAAGCCTCTGTACATTGCCCTACAGGAAGTAGTTAAGGAGTGGACAAGATGACTGTGAAAGAGCCAATCATCATGGCTTTCTTGCTGCCAGTCCCAGCAAACATACAGATTGAGCTGTGATTAAGAGGCTTTGGAGTGACAGAGACAGAGACCTCCAGGTCACAGAGACAGGCAGAGAGAGGGACATCCAGGTCACAGAGACAGACAGAGACAGAGACCTCCAGGTCACAGAGACAGGCAGAGAGAGGGACATCCAGGTCACAGAGACAGACAGAGACAGGAACCTCCAGGTCACAGAGACAGGCAGAGACAGGGGCCCCAGGCCACAGAGACAGGCAGAGACAGGGGCCCCAGGTCACACAGACAGGCAGAGAGAGGGGACCTCCAGGTCACACAGACAGGCAGAGAGAGGGGACCTCCAGGTCACACAGACAGGCAGAGAGAGGGGACCTCCAGGTCACACAGAAAGGCAGAGAGAGGACCTCCAGGTCACACAGACAGGCAGAGAGAGGGGACCTCCAGGTCACACAGAAAGGCAGAGAGAGGACCTCCAGGTCACACAGACAGGCAGAGAGAGGGGACCTCCAGGTTACAGTGAGAAACAGAAGCCAGCACTGACCACGCAGTACCGGCTCTTACCGGCCAAGACGGCATGCAGCTGCGGCCGCTGCCATGGCGATGCGTGCGGTTACCATGGCAGCGGGAGCAGAGGCTCCGCCCACATCCCCCACCACCACGCCCACCACACCACAGGCAAGGAGGCGGAGCGTGAATATTAGTCGAGGGCATGCAGAGCGTGTGGAGAGAGAGAGGGAAGGGGGGGAAGAGAAAGAGGGAGGGAAGAGAGGGAGAGAGAGCAAAAAAAGGAGGGAGGGAGGCACACGGAGAAGGGAAAACAAAGATAAACGAAGAGAAAGCACCCAGGTAACCATGGTGCCCTTCACTGAGAGAGCAGGAGAGAGAGAGAGACGGTTAGCTTTCAGACAGAGGTGAGTATTTCAGCTTGCACAGACCCGCAGAAACACCAGAGGGCGCCATTTCATACAGCACACAGCATCCACTTCAGCTATGTAACACTGTTTTAATGCATAAACTAACATCACTGCCAATACAGCAGCCTGATATTCTCCATGTCATGTCCTCAAAATATTTTTAAATACAAGGCTGTTATGTAACTACGAGGGCTGGATGAATTTTGGACGAAATTTTCCACATTCTCGGACAGCCTGACAAGAGAGTGATGTGACTGAAAACTGTATGTATGTGCATGTGCGTGTGTGCTTGTATGTGTGTGTGTGTGTGTGCATGTGTGTGTGTGCATGTGTGTTGTTCTCCGGACAATCTGACAGAGATTAAAACGAACAGCGATATGAACAGTCACCCCCACAGCCAGGTACCCCAGTTATGACACACACTGCTATGGGCCGCAAACGAACAGGAGTGTGTGTCTGGGGCAGCACGGGTGCGGTACAGTAAGCTACAACCAACCCAGGCACAGGAAGTGCTCTTCATCGCACAGGGCACGACTGTACTCACTGACCACCGTGACTCCCATTCGCATGCAAGACCATTAATGTGTGTTTAATGTCACCAGTGCAAGCATCAGCAAATCCTCAGAGGACCAGAGGTAGCAGTGCCAGAGATGTTCCGGGTTGTGGTTCCGCCCAAACGTACAACCACACACCTGGATGAACTGTTAATGAACTCCGAACTCAGGTGGAACAAAGAGCAGAGACATAACCAGCTCCAGGACTTGGGTTACCTATCCCCGCGTTAACTGCTCCGAGGTATTGTGTACGAGTGCGAGAGAGAGGGAGTGGGAGAGAGTGAGAATGGCATGCAGGTGCTGGTGTTCATGTTATTGTGTGAGTGCAAAAAAAAAAAAAAAACAGACTGAGATATAGAGAATGAGGGGTGGGAGAGAAAGGGAGGGAGGGAGGGAGAGAGAGAGAGAGAGAGAGAGATGAGAAGGGGGTGTGAGGGGGAGATAGAGAGAAAGAGATAGAGAGAGGGCGTAAGGGGGAGAGAGATAGGGAGGGAGAGAATGAGAGTGGGAGTGAGAGAGAGAGATATAGTGAGAGGGGAGGAGAAAGAGATAGAGAGAAAGGGAGAGAGAGAGGGGGGGGGAGCATGAGGGAGAGCTGATAAGGGGGCGTGTACTCACAGAGATGACCCTGTCGCCCACGTGCAGCGTGTTGTCACGGTGAGCGGCCCCTCCCTCGGCGATGCGCGAGATATAAATACCCTGTCAGAACAGAGGGGTTACCGTGACGATGGCGACCTCACAGCATAACAACCCCATAACAACCGCGGGCCTGTGGCCGCTGCAGAACGGGGAGGGGCTTGGGAAAAGGCTGTGGCCAATCCACAGCCAACTGAAAAGCAGGGAGGCTGACTGACAGCCTGAGCTGCCAATCACAAAACCTTCATAATGAATTTTCCCAGATACTTTACACCAATCTTTTATCACATTCATAAATACCTGAGAAATGTATTCACTCAAATTTGTACAGCTGTACTATGATCACAGCAAAAAGATGGCAAATACACAATCTTTGGAGGTGAATTGTCAATGATACGAGTAAGATTGAGTTACTGAGAATTTAAAGTTCTCAAATGGCTCTTCTACACAGAATAGACACACCTAGATACCAGGCTTATAAGCTTAACAGTGTTCCAAAACACACAGGTAAATGTAGACATATCCATTTCAGATTAGTGTACAGAATATACCAAGTCAAACTACAGAACAAAGCAACTTGCAAAAGGCTCATATTGCCTCTGGCTGAAGTGATCCTCTAATATTGCACCGTTAATACACACCAATAACAGAACTCAAGCCCTGACACATTACACACAACCCCAATGAAATAAAAATAAACCTGCTACTTTCAGTCAACATAGAGCTAAGCACTGTAGAGCTAGTGCTGCAGAGCTAATGCCATTGAGCTAGCATTATAGAGTTAGTATCGTAAAGCTAGCATTGTAGAGTTAGTATCGTAAAGCTAGCATTGTAGAGTTAGTATCGTAAAGCTAGCATTGTAGTGTTAGTATCGTAAAGCTAGCATTGTAGAGTTAGTATTGTAAAGCTAGCATTGTAGTGTTAGTATCGTAAAGCTAGCATTGTAGTGTTAGTATCGTAAAGCTAGCATTGTAGTGTTAGTATCGTAAAGCTAGCATTGTAGTGTTAGTATCGTAAAGCTAGCATTGTAGAGTTAGTATCGTAAAGCTAGCATTGTAGAGTTAGTATCGTAAAGCTAGCATTGTAGAGTTGGTATCGTAAAGCTAGCATTGTAGAGTTAGTATCGTAAAGCTAGCATTGTAGAGTTAGTATCGTAAAGCTAGCATTGTAGAGTTAGTATCGTAAAGCTAGCATTGTAGAGTTAGTATCGTAAAGCTAGCATTGTAGAGTTAGTATCGTAAAGCTAGCATCGTAGAGTTAGCATCGTAAAGCTAGCATCGTAGAGTTAGCATCGTAGAGTTAGCATCGTAAAGCTAGCATCGTAGAGCGAATGTTGCAGAATGAGTGGTGTAGAGCTAGCACTGTAAAACTAGTGCTGTAGAGCTAATGCTCTAGAGCTAGCATTGTAGAGCCAGTAAATTCAGGGAACTTCAGGGCTGCCTCTGTGTGTTTTTTTTTTCCTGGTTTAGCCTCTGCCGTGGTGCAGAAGCGTAACGCGCATCTCGGTCTCCGGCCCTCCCACTCACGGTGTCGGCGGGGCGGTAGGGCGTGGAGCCGTTGCCCCCGGCGATGCTGAAGCCCAGGCCCTTGTCGTTGCGGGCCAGGCAGGCGGCGAGGCGCTGGCGGCCGCCGGCGGGCGAGGGGGGGTCGGCGCAGAGAGGCAGGCCGCTGCGCCGCTCGCGGGGGAAGTAGTCGTCCTCGGGCCGCAGCGGCGTGGTGGTCACCGCGTTCTCCGGCTCCACCATGCGCTCCCGCAGAACCGTCATGGAGACGGCCGTGCCGGAGGTGCGCAGGGCCTCCACCGCCTGCTGGTGCTCCGCCTCCTGGAGGTGCACCCCGTTCACCTGGAGAGGGAGGGAGGGAGGGACACGGGCGGTTATATATACACACACAGCACACATGCTCGCAGTGTCCACCCCGTTCACCTGGGGAGGGAGGGACACGGGCGGTTATACACACACACACACACACACACACACACTCGCAGTGTCCACCCCGTTCACCTGGGGAGGGAGGGACACGGGCGGTTATACACACACACACACACACACACACACACACACACGCTCGCAGTGTCCACCCCGTTCACCTGGGGAGGGAGGGACACGGGCGGTTACACACACACACACACACACACACACACACACACACACACACACACACACACACACACAGTGTCCACCCCGTTCACCTGAGAGGGAGGGGGACACGGGCGGTTATACACACACACGCTCGCAGTGTCCACCCCGTTCACCTGGGGAGGGAGGGGGGGACACGGGCGGTCACACACACTGCATCCTCACCAACACACAGCGTCTACATGCACACGCACACACACTCATAGACACACACACACAGTACCTCCAGCAGTTTGTCTCCCACTTTGACTCCCGCCCTGGCAGCAGGCCCGTCCTCAGACACCCGAGAGATGAAGATTCCCTAAACAGACAAGAGAGAGGCGAGTTACACACGTGTAACACACGCACATTCACAGATACAGACAAACACACAGACACACAGACATGCAAAGGTACACACTCACACACACACACACACAGACACACACACACAGACATGCAAAGGTACACACTCAAAGACACACACACACACACACACACACGTGAGAAATAGATAAACGCTCAGTCTACCCACAAAGCCGCAAAGGTACACAACACTGGGAAAAAATGCGAGCAGGATAGGCAAGTAACGCAACTTTTTCACCCGTACCCTTCTTCACTGAGTTTAAATTTCTGCTGCAACACAAGTGCACCCCCATGTACGGTTCACCCTTCCACAAGGCCCGCCCATTCCCACCCCCCGCCCACCAATCGCAGTGCCTCGTCTGGCCGTGGCCCTTACCTCGTCGTCCCCCTTGTAAGGGGTGGAGCCTTTCCCCCCCGCGATACTGATGCCCAGCCCCCCTGTTTGCCGGAGGATAGTCAGCGTATGCTGGAATCAGAGTTCAGCCGTTAATGCACCGAAACCACCCGGAAGCACTTCCTGTGCACCATAAAGACTTCATGCACCACAATGACCCGGAAGCACTTCCCGTCTGCCGTAAACACGACAGAGGTGTGGTAAACACAGGCGAGGGGGGGGTTTTCATGCTGTATCCTCACTCTCTGGCCACCCCTGCACCAGAACTGAACCCAGCCTTGCGTCTATTCTCGACGTCTCCTCACCGCATTCATGGCCAGGAGCCAATGAGCATGCGTGCCTCTTAAGAGCGTGTCGTGCATATTTTCCGAGCTTGAAGGCTGAAAGTATTTTCGGAATTGTTTTTAATTATGGGGACGAACACACAATGCTCCTGCAATGTGGTCCTTATGCCAGCTGCGTGCTGGGCTGGTGCTTTCTGGTGATTGGCTTACAGGAGTGAGTGAACACCCCCCCCCCCACACACACACACACGTGTTAGCCGACAGGACACAGGGGAAAGGGGAGGGGTCTAGCTTAATCTCCACACTCGGTTCAATCCAGATTTAATGAAAAAGCGGACGGGGGGGGGGGGGGACGGGGACATAGCCGTACCGACGTATTAAAAAGCTGGATTGAACCGCACCTGGAGACCTCCGGGTCCACTCTTAACGGTGGCCTTTTGGAGCGTTAGCACAGCCCTGGAGGATACTCTTTAGAGACACGAGGCACGGAGGAGCACAGACTGGTGTCGGAAAGTCAGAGCGAACTACACATGCATCCACGAGCACAAACAAAGGGAACGACATGTATTTTCCGTACGGCCGAAACATGCACCACCAGAACATGAATCAGGGGAGAGAAAAAGACAAACAGAAGTCACCACACCAATACCCAAAAGAGGAAGGTCCAGCTGATTTCACCAATTAGCTCTACCCCCCGGGCAGAAGAATTGCGCTAATTCGCAAATCCAGGTGACTGGAACAAAATACTGGCGAGGACTTTTCCTCCGGACCAGGAATTTCCATCTCTGCCAGTTGGCTGATCAGATTGAGGGGGGTGAGGGTTACCGGGCAGGGGCATGCAGAATGGGGGGGGGGTTCAGAGAGAGGGAGGACTAAAGAATGTGTTTGGGGCTCAGTGATCCACACACAAAGTCCTGAGAGGACATGCCAGAAAAATATGTGCAAGGAGAGAATCCCCGGGAAGATGGCTGTTTAAACCGCCTCAGCTAGGGGTGGGCTAGGAGGGCCAAATCCGTGTCTGGATTTCACACCAACTTCTGCTCTTTATTATCTATTCAGCCCAATCGTTTACATGATGTCATTTATGGCCACAGCTGCTGATAAAGGTTCTCGTCTTGTAGCATTTTACTGTGGTCTAATTTACGAGTGAATCGGTCACGGTGCATATGGCTAATTTGCGGACTGAGCCAGGGCAACTGGTGGCTGCAAAATCCTAAATACACACCGGCCCTCCAGGACTGGAGTTAATCCTGCATACACACCAGCCCTCCAGGACTGGAGTAAATCCTCCATACCCACCAGCCCTCCAGGACTGGAGTAAATCCTGCATACACACCGGCCTACCAGGACTGGAGTTGCCCATCCCTGGTTTACACCCTCATTAAGCCCTTGTCTCACACCAACACCCAAGCATTGTCAGGAAGTGACATCACGGTTGTCCCTGCAATAAAGCCTTGTCACCAGGGCGGGTGGATTCCGTGGAAGCCCCTCCCCTGGCTTTGTGGCCGACCGCACTTTGTTTAAACTTCCCACGTCTCTCTGACGACGGGCGGGCGTGCAGATCTACGGCTGTGTCACACGCCCAGAACCAGGATGTTTACTCGGCCAGAACAGCATCTGCTTCAGAATGAATTCCGTTCCCGAGTGTTGATCTGTGAGGAGGAGACTCCACTGGAAGCCTCAAACGGAGCCACCTGCTAACCGGTCCGGTCTTTCCACATTGCGATGCTAATGACGCATTACAGGCAGCGATGAAGCAGCCGTGGAATTCTGCTCTAAATCACTTTCAGATCATCGGACGGCACAGAGACGACATCTCCACAGACTTCCTCAGGACTAAACTTAATTACCAGTCAAACACACATTCCCCCTCATTTTCATTACTGACAAGAAGAACTAGTGCAGATACATGAATCTGATAGATATCGCTGATGATCATCACAGATAACCGTTCCGCTTTTAAAAGCGGATAATGGAATGTTACTTATGTTCCATCACTTTCGCGCACACACACACACACACACACACACACACACACACACACACACGTGCGCCACACACACACACACGCACACGTGCGCCACACACACACACACACACACACACACACGTGCGCCACACACACACACACACACACACACACGCATTCCTTGCGATCTGGCCGCGGGACACGCCCGGCGTTTGGCACTTGAGGCAGGGTGAGGTACGCTCTGCTCGTATTCAGATAAGAGAAGGGCCCCCAGCGTGAGAGAGGAAGGGCCTCCAGAAGGTCTGAGAGGAAACGAGGGGGAGCCAAAACAAGGTAACACCTGCTGGGGGAGGGGGGGGCAGGAGAGTCTCACTGTGTCTCGGACACAACGTTCCTATTATTATTATTATTATTATTATTATTATAATAATAATAATTATTATTATTATTATTATTATTCCTTTAAATAGGTGGTCTCATTGAGATCTCTTTTTTTCAATAGACCTGTTACACCAGAAATGGATATAAAGGATTACCTAACCCAACACTCGACAGACCTCTTTTACAGGCTGCTCCAGATGCACTGTAAGCACCTTAACACATTTAAAAGTGTCGTTTTTAGATTTTCACGCCCAAATTTGTCCACGCCGTAAGTACGTGAGCATGAAACTGGAGCAGTCCAAGAACGATGCAACAGTACAACAAAGACGGCTGCCGTAAATATCCAAAAAACTACATCTCCTGTGAGCCTCTGCTCCACTGCCCGCCGTCCCCCGTTAAACAGGTGTCACCGTATTATTGGCTGCCCCAGGACAGTGTGCTCTGATTGGCTTTTCTGACATATTGGCTCAGGTTAATGGTGGATTTGATTTCTGGTGGGTGTTTTGCATTGTGAGTACAGGGAGGGAGAAAGAGCACAACACAGAGGAGAAAGGATGGAGGGACTTGATGGGGAAAGAGAGAAGATACAGACCTCTTCCGCCTCAATACGAGCAGGTTCAATCAGCAGATTATTCACTTGATCAAATGACACCCCCTGTTAGGATAGGAACCAGCGAGAAGCATGCGTATTAGTGAGGCCTAACTCCCACACACACAGACACACTCATATTACTCTCTCTCTCTCTCTCTCTCTCTCTCTCTCTCTCTCTCTCTCTCTCTCTCTCTCTCTCTCTCTCTCTCTCTCTCTCTCTCTCTCTCTCTCTCTCACACACACACACACACACACACACACACACACACACACACACACACACACACACACACACACACACACACACACACACACACACACACACACACACATTACACACAACCAACATTCAGCACACACACACACACACACACACTGTACATCAGCAGTGGGCACTGTGACAACCACACAAGTCGTTGAAGCCCCCAGTCTACATTCCCTTGCTGTGGTTGTGACAGAGCTGGAGGCAGAAGCAGCAGCAAACACACCCTGACCCAACTCTACAGACACACACACAGACACACACACACACAGACACACACACACAGGCCTCCCAGTTAGGAGGAAACCCAAGACCCAGGACGCAGAGGTGTGTAAGGAGTGGGAAAACCCAGGAGCAGCTCCAGGTCAATCTGCAGTAGCGTGAGGAAGAGGAGGAGGAGGAAGAGGAGGAAGAAGAGTGCAGGCTACACTTGCAGTCTCCTTCAGCTGTGAGACACCCACACAGGGCATGGAATTAACCAGAGTAGGATCCTAAAGATCCCCAGCGATTTTCAACATTTTCCATCAGGTGTATTACCTTTTACAGTACAACACAACCGGATTGGTTACCTACCGAAGTTTGCGTAGGTAGAAAATCTTACCAGACGCAATCAGAATTTGACCAGCATTTGGCTGCTGGGGCGTGTTCATTTCATACCCTGCACCCAAAGCAGACAGGCCTTTGCATCGGTTGGGACCCAGATACTATTGTAAGCATCAGTACTCTGAGGTACGGTTCCATACTATATCTGCTATAAGAGACTATTCCATACTCTGAGAATACTGCATCTGCTATAAGAGACTATTCCATACTCTGAGACTACTGCAAGTATCTGCTATAAGAGACTATTCCATACTCTGAGAATACAGCAAGTATCTGCGGTAAGAGACTATTCCATATTCCGAGAATACTGTATCTGCTATGAGAGACAATTCCATACTCCGAGAAAACTATCTGCTATGAGACTATTCCATACTGAGAATACTGTAAGTATCTGTACTCTGGGGACTACTGTAAGTACTACCGTAAGTATTTAAACCTCTGGTTCAGGCCTTGTGATATGCAGATCCACTGATGTCTGTATCAGTATGGCTTCCACTTAAATTGAAGGGCACACAAACACACGCTCACTCACACACACACACACACACACACAAACACACCTTACACTCAATGACACACACACACACACACATACACCCTGCTAGAACTCCTCCACACGACCCCTGTCTCAGTGCACCCCTCACGCTGGTGTTTGCTGCGGTCTCTGCCCCCTGAAACCCACGTCACGGGGGGGGGACTGCACACGGGTGTCTGCCACACGTGTGCGTTCACACGGGTACGAGCCAGGCCAAATCACACAAATCTGCAAACCCCCTGTTTAGACTGTGTGCCTTCCCCACCGCGTGAGCGGAGCAGGTTGTAGGAAAAGAAAAGAACGATGTGCTTGGATGTAATTTTGTGAAAGGGGCTTTGTTGCTTTGTTAAGGAAGAACAGAACTGGACACGGTGAAATAAAACAACATCATACGGACCAGCGGGAAAACAGCCTGCAGAATGAAGTATGAAAGAGCCCTGTGCTTTCATCAGGACAGGACACGGTGTGCAAGGACAGCCTCTCCTGTGTGCGATGCAGTGTTTGTGGCACAATAAAGGTCATTTAGAAGGCGATCCAGATCAAAGCAGAGGCTGCAGGTGGTGCTGGAGTCTGCAGGCTGATGTGTTCTGAGCTACAGGGCTGTGGAGGTACCCACAAAGCCTTGTGCTGCCTCCGGATCGCCATTCAAAGAAGAAGAGCGTGTCAGAGAGAAATGTTGGGGTCTGTTGTGACACGGGGTTCATTGTTACCCAATGTTTTTTTCCTCCCGATCAGAAACAGTCCACCCCCACACACACGTCCTCTTTCACCTCGGATTTCAACGGACCAGTTTCCTCTCAATTTCGCGCTCAGAAAACATTGTGTAACAATTGACCCCGTGTCACAACAGACCCCAATCTCCCCTATGTGCCAATGTAAGTGACTTACAGAAGCAGGCTCCAAGAGAGGGAGCTTGTCACTACCGATACATAAGCTGTGTGATAGGACTGTTGTGTGTTACTGCCCTGCTGGTGCATGAGCTAAGCCCGGTGAACTCGATCAGCAGATCTGCTGAGGCACTGAACCTGACTTCAAAACAGTTCATCGCAGTTTCCTTCATCGCCTGGAACATGAGTAAATAAATCCCTCCAGCGCTTTGAGTCCAGGGCAGAGGTAACCGAGATCTACCACCCTGTAGGTTCTCATTTCAACCCGAATACGGCAAACCTGACTCCACTAATTAGCAGCTGAACAAGATCTCTAGCTGTTGAATGAGGTGTGCTTTGTTAGGGTCGGAGTGAAAACCTACAGGATGGTAGATCTCCAGGAACAGGGTCGGTTACCACTGGTCTGAAATCCACCGGAACCCGGCCGCCCCCAACCCGCCCACCGGCCCGGCCCCACCCTACCTTCAGGGGCTGCAGGGAGGTGTTGAAGCGGTCCGCCAGGGCGCCGTCCTCCAGATGCGTCTCCTCCCGCCTGGGGTGCTGTGGGCCTTCCTCCTCCTCCTCCACCTCCACCTCCTCCTCGTTCTCCTCCTCCTCCTCCTCCTCCTCCTGATTGGCTGGCGGCGGGGCGGCGGGCGGGGCCTGGGCCTCGGGGCTGAAGCCCTGGAGCAGCGCGGCCACGGTCTCGGGCTTGGGCAGCTTGCTGATCTTGAAGTGCTTCTTGTAGTGGGGCGTGTCCTTCCGGAACAGCCGCTGCTTCTCCGGCGGGAAGGGCGGCGGCTCCTCTTCATCGCTCCCGTCCACATCATCGTCATCCTCCCCGTTCTCCTCCGCCCCGCGGATGATGGGCTCCTCGGCAAAGTGCACCGTGGGCTGCAGAGAGAGAGGGGGGGAGAGAGAGGGAGAGGGGAGAGAGAGAGAGAGAGGGAGAGGGGGAGAGAGACAGAGGGGAGAGAGAGAGAGAGGGGGAGAGAGAGAGAGAGGGGGGGAGAGAGAGCAGGAGGGAAAGAGAATTTAATCAGTGAAAGAGATTCATCAGAAAGAGATGGAGACCATTTCTTAATTGTGACATTGGCACCTTATTGATCCAGTATGATAACAGGCATTAACAGATTATTATAATTTTTTGTTGACATACATCAATAGAGAGGCATGCTTGCATATTGTAGGGATATGAATTTTAGTAATAACCAACACGAGACATGCACAATGAACGGTTCGGGCGTAATTTGTAGTGTGAACTGCAGCAGAGGTGGTGGGCCACAGGAAACGCTCACCTCGATATACTCCACCTCCATTTCGTCTAGCTCCTCCCCATCCTCCGCATGGCTCTGCCCGTTCACTGGCTCCTCCCACGTGGTGACGAGCTCCCGCCTCTCCTCCTGGGACCCCGCGGAGGCGGTGCTGTTGGAGGCGTGCGATTCGTTGCTCTGATTTGACAGACTGCTCAGGCGCTTCTCCTGCAAGCACACAGCAGCGAGGTCACTCCACTGAGATTATGAGTGAGAGTGAGAGTGAGAGTGAGAGTGTGAGTGTGAGTGTGAGTGTGAGTGTGAGTGTGAGTGTGAGTGTGAGTGTGAGTGTGAGTGTGAGAGTGAGAGTGAGAGTGAGTGTGAGTGCGAGTGCGAGTGCGAGAGTGAGTGTGTGTGTGTGTGTGTGTGTGAGTATATGTGTGTGAGTATATGTGTGTGAGTATATGTGAGTGAGTGAGTGAGTATGTGTGTGTGTGCGTGTACACAGTCAGTACCTCATTGTGGAGGTAGTCCTCTTCATCAGCGCGGGAGGTGTACGCCTCGTTCCTCTTCTCCTCGATCACCTTCTTCATCACTTTCAGCTCGCTGGGGTGGGGCGTCGCCCGGCGCTGCAAACCCTGTAACGAGCACGCTCAGTCAGCACAGCTCTGTTACACTATTACAGCACATGCCTGTTACACTATTACAGCACAGCCCTGTTACACTATTACAGCACAGGCCTGTTACACTATTACAGCACAGCCCTGTTACACTATTACAGCACAGCCCTGTTACACTAGTACAGCACAGCCCTGTTACACTATTACAGCACAGCCCTGTTACACTATTACAGCACAGCCCTGTTACACTATTACAGCACAGGCCTGTTACACTATTACAGCTCAGCCCTGTTACACTATTACAGCACAGCCCTGTTACACTATTACAGCACAGGCCTGTTACACTATTACAGCACAGCCCTGTTACACTATTACAGCACAGGCCTGTTACACTATTACAGCACAGGCCTGTTACACTATTACAGCACAGGCCTGTTACACTATTACAGCACAGCCCTGTTACACTATTACAGCACAGCTCTGTTACACTATTACAGCACAGCCCTGTTACACTATTACAGCACAGGCCTGTTACACTATTACAGCACAGCCCTGTTACACTATTACAGCACAGCCCTGTTACACTATTACAGCACAGGCCCAGAGCACAGCCCTGTTACACTATTACAGCACAGCCCTGTTACACTATTACAGCACAGGCCTGTTACACTATTACAGCACAGCTCTGTTACACTATTACAGCACAGGCCCAGAGCACAGCCCTGTTACACTATTACAGCACAGGCCTGTTACACTATTACAGCACAGCCCTGTTACACTATTACAGCACAGCTCTGTTACACTATTACAGCACAGGCCCAGAGCACAGCCCTGTTACACTATTACAGCACAGCTCTGTTACACTATTACAGCACAGCCCTGTTACACTATTACAGCACAGCCCTGTTACACTATTACAGCACAGCCCTGTTACACTATTACAGCACAGGCCTGTTACACTATTACAGCACAGGCCTGTTACACTATTACAGCACAGCTCTGTTACACTATTACAGCACAGCCCTGTTACACTATTACAGCACAGCCGTGTTACACTATTACAGCACAGCCCTGTTACACTATTACAGCACAGCCCTGTTACACTATTACAGCACAGCCGTGTTACACTATTACAGCACAGGCCTGTTACACTATTACAGCACAGGCCTGTTACACTATTACAGCACAGCTCTGTTACACTATTACAGCACAGCTCTGTTACACTATTACAGCACAGCCCTGTTACACTATTACAGCACAGCCGTGTTACACTATTACAGCACAGCCCTGTTACACTATTACAGCACAGCCCTGTTACACTATTACAGCACAGCCCTGTTACACTATTACAGCACAGCTCTGTTACACTATTACAGCACAGCTCTGTTACACTATTACAGCACAGCCCTGTTACACTATTACAGCACAGCTCTGTTACACTATTACAGCACAGGCGCAGGGCACAGCCCTGTTACACTGAGCAGCACAGGCTAACACACAGAGAAACTCTACCATTTACCAGCCCTAGAGCCTCGAAAACACTCTGTGGACGCTAAATCCCCAAACCTCCCTTCACAGGGGTAACAAAATATGAAGATATGAACTGTGACATCACTTTACTGGGGAAAAAAAACAATTTGGTTCTGGGGAGAGGAGCTCCGCCAATCACAGAGCACATCAGGAACTACACTGATGGCTGTTGGGATACTTTCAGCCAACATCTCCCAGCACCCCGTGGGTAATTATCCCTCTCTAATCCCAATGACGAGACCCAGGCCCGCCCCACCTCCGCCCCTCTCTCACACACCTTGTGGTCCTCGTCTCCCACGTTGTCCGCCTCATCGCCCTTGACCCCGTCCTGGAAGTGTATGACGGGGACACGGTTCAGGTTGGTGTCGGTCGGCCCGTCATCCAGGCTGTTCTCCAGAAGGTTCTCTGCCAGACACAGGGACATATTTAACACATAACACCCGAGCACCAGAGACAACACAGCTCCCACTACAGAGGGAGAGGGAGAGAGAGAGAGCGAGAGCGAGAGCGAGAGCGAGAGCGAGAGCGAGAGCGAGAGCGAGAGCGAGAGCGAGAGCGAGAGCGAGAGAGAGAGAGAGAGAGACAGCAAGAGACAGCAAGAGACAGCGAGAGAGAGAGAGAGAGAGAGACAGCGAGAGAGACAGAG
>NC_083768.1:11924180-11937781 GCF_963514075.1 Conger conger
AAGGGGGGGGACACAGTTTTAGAAGGCAAACAGCACCAAAGACCATTTGTTGATTGAGCCAAAACGGACGATGCAACAACGTGGCGGCAGCCATTTTGCCTGCTGTGACAGAACTGTGTGCTCCAGCACCTATATCCTGAAGCTCGTTAACCCTTTAAGGTGTGACATCACAATGTGATTACAGTTGGAACAGAATGTGCTGAAATGACGCTGATGTAACAAATCACTGCGGAATCACTAGGTAAAAGAACATTCCGGAAAACCAGCTCTTCAAATCTTCTAATCACATATCTGAGATCTTCCACCTGAAGGACTGTAGCTGTGCAGTGGGGGTTTTGGAGGGAATGTGTGTAAGGGGCAAACAGGACTGCAGGCTGTGGTGCGTGTCTACACCCCTGCAAACAGCATCTATGACCGAGGAGCTGTTAAGCATGCGTGCATGTGAAACATGTTTCACATTGATGTGTGAGGCGTGTGCACAAGTTGGAATATTATAGTACCAGTGGGGAATGCCACCTCTGACGTGTGTGTGTGTGTGCGTGCGTGTGTGTTTAATTGTGTGTTTATTTGTGTGTGTGTGTGTGTGTGTGTGTGTGTGTGTGTGTATGCATCTGTGAAAGTGTCCACAATTGTTTGACTGGGCAAGCCTGCAATGCGTGTGTGAGCGTGTGTGAGCATGTGTATGTGTTGACATAAGACAACAAGCTTGAGTCTGCATGCAAATGGGAGTGTGTACGTGCGTGCGTGGTTTTGTGTGTGTATGTGTGTGTGCTTGCGTGTGTGCGTGAATGAGTGAAGTGTGTGTATGTGTGTGTGCTTGAGTGTGTGCGTGAAATGAGTGAAGTGTGTGTGTGTGTGTGTGTGTGCGTGAATGAGTGAAGTGTGTGTGTGTGCGTGAATGAGTGAAGTGTGTGTGTGTGTGTGTGTGCGTGAATGAGTGTGTGCGTGAAATGAGTGAAGTGTGTGTGTGTGTGTGTGTGTGTGTGTGTGTGTGTGTGTGTATGTGTGTGTATGTGTGTGTGCTTGAGTGTGTGCGTGAATGAGTGGTGTGTGTGTGTGTGTGTGTGTGTGTGTGTGCGTGCGTGCGTGCGCGTGCCGGTGCTGTAGGTTGTACTTACTTGCCGATGTCATTGGGCAGCGTCTGCAGAGACACCTCATTGAGAGACAAGTGGGCCAGAGCTCTGAGCTGAGTGAACCCATCAGGCAATCTGGACAGAGGGAGGGAGAGGGAGAGGGATGGAGGAGGGAGAGAGGGAAAGAGAGGGAGAGAAGAGGAAAAACGAGTGAGAGAGAAGGGGAAAAAAGAGAGGAGGGGAGGAGGAGGGAGAGTGAGAGGAGAAGGGGAGAGTGAGGGAGAGAGAGAGTTAGTCAAACAGAGAAATCCTCCACGCACACATTCCCTGTGCGGTTTGCTTGCCCATGATCCAGCTCTTCTGCCTGCCAGTGCAGGAGAACAGACACAGCGCTGGGCCTCTGAGCAGGTTTCAGTGTACAGAAGAGGTGCTGGTGTGATGAGCCTCTTACACAACTTACACAAGAGAGACTTCTACTCCCTCTCTCATCCCAGTCTCACTCCAGCGGTAAACAACGCCAGGATCTGTGTGCCGTTACAAACTCATTCAGCCCAGCCCAAAGTTAAGCTCTAAATGACTTTCTGCCTTCAGGTGTTTTTGCTTGAAAGAGCCCTTTCGAAACGGATATTGTCCTGTACGTTGTGTGGGAAAATGTACACAAGCCTTTGTAAATTGGTCCAAAACACAATCCCACGTTGAGCAAGTCATTATCTCAGTTCGTAGTCAATCGGCCCTGGTTTTGAACATGGGGGCTACGCCAAAACGGCTAATACAGCAGCTTCTTACTGTATGAACACCATGGGCAGATTTATCAGGAACGGGTATGAATTTAACACGGAACTGCAGAACCATGCATATTTATGGGAACTGCAAGGCTTGGAATGCAAGTATTTCCTGTTTTGGAATATACCTGAATAAACTAGCCTGTGAGTCTTCACAGGAAGAGCCGTGAGCAGTCAAAATGCTGTAAATATTTGCCATGATTATATTAATTAAATACACTGAGGAACACTTGGGAGGTGGAAAGAGGAAGAGAGAGGGGGAGCGTATTTGCCTGGGTAATGCTGCATTATCAAATAAAAACCTTGTGATTCTTGTGTGTTTATGCGGCGTATGTTTACCGCCCCTGAGGGAAAGTACACTTCAGTGTATGCAGGAGAGACACAGGCTGCTGAAGTCGCAGATTCTTGCTTAACCCTTTAAAGAGTGAGGTCACAATACGCGACCGGAATGTCCTTAACTGAACGTTCTCATGCTGACGTCACAATCGCGTTCGGCAATTGAAAGCAATTTGGTTCTAGAACACTTGGACTTAGAATCTTGAAAGAACATTCCAAACATTTTCTGAAATATGAACCCACTGTCTCTTCAAAGGGTTAAAGGTGGAGACATTTGCAGTTTTCTGCTCGGGGGAGAAAAACAGCTGCAGCTTCGAGGTTTGACTTCATACGGGCGTTCCATCTGTGTGCTAATCTTAGATCGGCTTTCCCCGTCCGTATCCCAACCTCACGCACCACAAGGTAAAAGACTAACGTGATCCTAGACCAGCACTCTTAACCCTGAGATGCTTTACAAACACAAGTCCTGTGATCAAAGACAGCCTTGAAGCCATCTCCCCTTGTGCAAACATCTCTACAAACATCTTTCGGCTAAAGAGCAAAGACATCGCTTCTTAAAAACTCTGGTGAAAGGGTAGGGGTTAAGCACACAGGGGTGGAGACAAAACATACAGAACTACTTTAAAGGGAAATGTACAGAACAGATGGTACCCTGACCCCGTCTGACTGATGAACCTCTTCCCTTAATGCAGACCACCATCGTGCTGGCACGGCGTCTGTACTCCAACCAGGAATGACCAATAGTCAGTTTTCCGAAACTAGTCTCCAGGAATTCTCTCGTGGGAGTTCCGTACGCAGGCTTGGACCAGATCGGCACGGGATGCAGCAGGCCAGGCGATTTTGCTCATTTTGTGTTTGAAGGCTCTTGTTTTGGTGTTGGGTTTAATCTAATCACAGGGAAAGGCGCAGATGCACCAGTGACTCATTACCACCGCGGAACGTGTTTATTTTGTCAGCGGATTTACAGCTGCAGGCCCATGCAGCAGTGATTAGCTTACGCCCGAGTAGCCTCTCATGGTAACAAACTGTACGGCATTCTGGGCCACAACAGCTCCCCTGTAGAGTTCTACGACTACCAACCGACCAACAGCCCACCCCTCCCGACGCTGACATGGTACGGTCCGCCCTCCTTCGCGTGACACCCGGGCAAGGTGGACCGAACCATTGGGCTGACCTGGTGAGGGGGTTTCCACTGAAGTCTGCGATTTCCAGCGCCTTGCAGAATTTGATGCTCTCGGGGATCTCAGGAATGTCTGCAGGAGAGACGGTGATGGCGGAGGTGGGGGGGGATTGGGGGAGGGCACAGTCAGCAGTTTCAGCCCAGAAAGAGAGAGAGAGGGAGAGGGAGAGACGGAGGGAGGGAAAGAGGGATGGAAAGAGAGAAATGGAATTAGTCATTTTCAAAAATGCATACATTTTCAGGTTTTGGTTTAATAGGTACCAGATGGCTAAATGGGGAAGGAGGAGCAATTAGGACCAGTCTGGAGGCTTGGGTTCCTCCACAGAACGTACAGGCACGCAGAGTTGTTCTGCAGGGATCAAGAAGCCCTGCTCTAATGTTCTAAAGGAGGTATTGTGGAACCCTGCTCTAATGTTCTAAAGGAGGTATTGTGGAACCCTGCTCTAATGTTCTAAAGGAGGTATTGTGGAACCCTGCTCTAATGTTCTAAAGGAGGTATTGTGGAACCCTGCTCTAATGTTCTAAAGGAGGTATTGTGGAACCCTGCTCTAATGTTCTAAAGGAGGTATTGTGGAACACTGCTCTAATGTTCTAAAGGAGGTATTGTGGAACCCTGCTCTAATGTTCTAAAGGAGGTATTGTGGAACACTGCTCTAATGTTCTAAAGGAGGTATTGTGGAACCCTGCTCTAATGTTCTAAAGCAATGCTTCCCACCCGTGCCACACCCGGGCTGGAGTCCCCCACTGTGATGAATGAGGATTGGGTCCCTACAGTCTGCTGAACGGGGACTCTGACATGACAAGGGCAAAACCTCCAGTCTCAAGGATGCCAAGTCCAAATAAATAAACTAGCCAACCACTCTTTCTTAGTTTCCCCCCCCCCCCCACACAGTGATGGGAATGCGTCTCAGATCATGAGGGCTGAGACGATGTGAGGTTTTTTCCGGAAACAGCCGCAGCTGCAGCCCTGCTGTACGGGAGCCAGCGGCACAGTCTGGACGGCGTTCCCGTCGTCCGGAGCGCCGGCGGACAGCCCGGAACGCTCCCCTGATTTACGGGGCCGATAAAACGCCACGCTTTTTGGCAGAAGCGGCTGGGGATGATTCACAGGCCGCTGCGGAAGCAAGTGTGGCGTTCGGGGACTACAGTTTAAGCAGTTTCAGGACTACATTACCCACCCACCCCTGGGGGGTATTTACACCATGGGAGATGACTGGCTGCATAACTCGATGCACTGCAGAGGTTGAGTGCAGAAGCAGCACAGGAAGTGAATGTGCAGAAGTTAAAATGGACGCCCTCAGCCTGCATAGACCGCATGCTGACTGAGCAGCAGAGACGCACCTGCAGGGGCTGTGTTGCACACCAGACAGAGTGCCGTGTCTCTGCACCGAGCGCCATTCTGGCAGCATGCCTGTGTGTGTGTGTGTGTGTGTGTGTGTGTGTGTGTGTGTGTGTGTGTGTGTGTGTGTGTGTGTGTGTGTGTGTGTGTGTGAGAGGGTATATGTGTCGTGTGTATGAGTGTGTGCGTTTGGGCATTTGTGTGTGTGGGTGCTTGTGCATGTATGCTTGGGTATGTGTGCATGTGCGTTTGTGTGTGCGTGTGTGTGCAAGCTTGTTTGTGTGTGTGCAAGCTTGTTTGTGTGTGTGCATGTGTGTGTGTGTGCGCGTGTGTATGCGTGTGTGTGTCTGCATGTGTGCGCCTGCATGTGTGTGTGTGTGTGTGTGTGTGTGTGTGTGCGCGCGCGTGTGTGTGCATGTGTGTGTGCGCCTGCATGTGTGTGTGTGCATGTATGCTTGGGTATGTGTGCATGTGTGTATGTGTGTGTGTGTGTGCAAGCTTGTTTGTGTGTGTGCATGTGTGTATGTCTGCGTGTGTGTGTGCGTGCGCCCGCATGTGTGTGTGTGCATGTGTGTGCGTGCATGTGTGTGTGCGCGTGCGTGTGCATGTGTGTGTGTGCGCGCGCGCGCGTGTGTGTGTGTGTGTGCGCGCGTGTGTGTGTGTGTGTGTGTGTGTGTGTGCATGTGTGCGTGTGCGTGTATCTCACCGTTCCGGGAGATGTCCAGCTCCACCAGCTGCATGAAGTTGGCCACCTCGGGGGGCAGCCTCTGGATCTCATTATCACTCAGACCCAGCTTCCTCAGGTTCAGCAGCCGGAAGAAGGGCTGGAAGGAGAGAGGAGAGTCAGCATGATGAGTCTCCTCACGCCAGGGCTAAAACTCAGATCAAACTAACACTGCGTCTAAAATCACTCAGAACAGGACCAAACTAACACTGCGTTTTGCCCTAGGTCTGAGATCGGGATTAGAATTAGGATTAAGATCGAGGCAAACAAAGCTTGGGTATGCTGTCGGGAGCTGAAAGTGCACACCCAGCGAACATAAAAAACGTTCTCATAATGTTACTGCCATGTTATAACACTGACAAAACATTCCAGTAACATTGTGAGAACAATCTGTATTGCTAGGGGCACCAGACAGGGCTGGGATGGAGGCCCTCGTAGCCCACAGCGGGAGATTGAGTGCAGGGTTCAATACTATCGCACAATTAAATTTTGTTGAGAGCACTCAAACATTTCCAATTCTGCTTTAATCCCGAAGCACACTAAATCCCCAGAATACAGTATACAAAGGACAGAACAGCCCTGCAAACAGATGCACCAAGCTGTCCCAAAAAAAATAAAAAAAATAAAAATAACCTCCAAAGACAGGAACTTCTCGTCCTGGATCGAACTCAAGAATCCCGAAGGACTTCGCCTAAATAACCCAAATAAAATGAAGGCTGACATTTTGAAAGCCTCAGAGGGGGAAATCCAGTCTGGGTTGTTCATCAGATATCAGTCATTTTGAGAATCCCCTTAATCATTGGCTTTATTCCTCTCCCTCCCGATGAAGGATTTCTAAATCCTGGCCCCCATGGCTCTGGCACGGTGCCCTCATTAAGAGCCCTCCCCAGCTGTTTCAGACGTTTCAGAAAGCTGGCTCAAAAACACAGGGACTGGTGAAACGCAGCCAACTGCGCAGAAGACCCAAAGCACACACTGAAGAACGGCAAGAGGTGTAACATGGTTAGCTCAGCTAGTTCGCTAGTAAGCACGGATCGTGCAGTGAAAAGCGAAGGCTGGTAGCAGGTTACCGTGACAACACTCCCCGAAGATGTAACCCTCAAATTCAAAAAGAACGTTGTTGCCCTTGGCTAGTGGCGAGTTCGTCTTTAGCTGACTGGTAACGCGTTCGTTCAACAAATAATTTGGACAAGTGAGAGGCCGGGGTTCAAATCCCACCTCGGACTCAGGCAAAATTTCTCACCTGTTACAGAGGCAATCCATCCACACCGTCATTCGTACAAGCCATCGCACAACAGCCAAGGTCTCAAACCTTGAAAATATTACAATATAAATAAACACGGGCCTATTACAAACAAAGGCTGTGCGTGTTAGTTTGTACGCGAGTGGGTGACAGAGAAGGTATGAAGAGGCGGGCATATTTTATTTGTGTGTGTTTACGTATGTGTTTATTTCTACGTACATGTATATTCATACGTACGTGTATACTTACACGTATGTATATATTCATACGTACGTGTGTATTTATACGTATGTGTATATTTATACGTATGTGTATATTTATACGTATGTGTATATTTATACGTACTTGTATATTCCTACGTACTTGTATATTCCTACGTACTTGTATATTCCTACGTACTTGTATATTCCTACGTACTTGTATATTCCTACGTACTTGTATATTCCTACGTACGTGTATATTCAGTGGAGGGTCTGAAACACAGTGAGATCCAGCCTAAAATGAACAGTGACAGGGCACAGTCTGCGGTGGGCTAGCCTGGGCAAACGTTTGTAGAGGGCAGCGGTAGGGGAGCCGGGCCAGCTGGGAGAGGGGGGCGCGTAGAGCAGGTGAAAGGTGTCGGGTGGCAGGGAGTCCCACCCCACCCAGCTGGGACATGAGCCGAAGGTTTTATAGAGTGCCCCTGGAGAAACGTCAAACAGGCAGGAGGAGGGGAGGGGAGGGGAGGGGGGGTTCTGGGAAATTTATGTGGGGTGGTACAGGGAACCCCCGGTGTTCCTAGGGAGACGCCAGGATTAGAGACAAGGCCCTGAAAGCCTATCCGGGAGAGGTCATGTGATGCTGTGCCTAGACCGAGGGTCAATGAAAAGGCAACAGCGTGATCAGGGTGCATTCTCTGGTGCTGATGAATCCTGATGAGAATAAGCTCAGGCTAGCAGTAGAGTGCTCATCTCACACACTCACACACACTCACACACACTCACACACACTCTCACACACTCTCACACACTCTCACACACTCTCACACACTCTCACACACTCTCACACACTCTCACACACTCTCACACACTCTCACACACTCTCACACACTCTCACACACTCTCACACACTCTCACACACTCTCACACACTCTCACACACTCTCACACACTCTCACACACTCTCACACACTCTCACACACTCTCACACACTCTCACACACTCTCACACACTCTCACACACTCTCACACACTCTCACACACTCACACACACTCACACACACTCACACACACTCACACACACTCACACACACTCACACACACTCACACACACTCACACACACTCACACACACACACACACACACACACACTCAACAACTCAACAACTCAACACACAAATGTCTTCTAGCGTTTCTTCCATTAAACCATACGAATGGTTTCATTACTAATTCATATGAATTGGCCGAGATATAGAAGGATGCGTCATGACAGGAGAGAGAGACTCTGACTAGTGAGTCTCCTTCCTCCCCTCCTCTCCCCCTTCCCCCTGGGCACGCTCCGTAGCGAGGCGGCCCACGGCTGATGACCGGTCGGGGTAACATAACGACCCCACTGTGGGGACAATGATTAACCGCCACAAAAGTTCCCATTTCACTACTGTGGGATACTTCCGTCGCCCTTTCAGTAAAAAAACGCTTAATTGATTCTGACCACCAGCCAGCTTCCTCTGAAAACACAACCCCTGCAGGGCTCCACAGTGATCCCGTTTCAGGAGCAGTTGTTCTGGAAAACCGATCCGTGCCAACTGGAAAAAATTATCTAGGAGCACATCTACTAATTGGGCTGCCTTTGTGCGCTCCTAAATCTTTCAACTTAGGAGCGCACCAGTTCATATGTCGTCCCCCCCACCTCCCCCTCTCCCCCCCCCTGTACTCCAGCACATGGGATTTTAAATTAAACAATGAACGTGAGGTTAAAGATACAACCCGTCACCATTAATTTGAGGGCATTTACACCCATATTGGGTGATCTGTGTCATTGACTTACATTAAATCCAAAAGTAGCAGGACAGCTTCCGATTAGCCAGGTGTATTCAATGGCAGTTAGCAGTGTACATCTCCGCTCCACCATGTCAAGGTTAAGTCAGCAAGTGCCCTGAACAACATTTACCCAAGAAAACTGAGCTGGCGGCCAGACACGCTCTCTCCGAGCGAGAAGATCGCACACACGCCAGGCCCCGGCTGATATAAACAGGGGAATTAGAAAAACACAAACTACACGTCTCCCTCAGAGGCGCCCGCGGTTCACTTCCAGGTCAGGGGGGGGGGGGAAGCGGTGAGCGTGGCTAAGAATAGAGGTGCAGTTACACGTTCGGCAGCGCCGTTGTGTAATAGCTCCGTGATTAGCGCCCACATCTTTCACACAGCGGCTCAACCTCCTGTTACTGCGGAGCCAACGGCTGCCTACGGACCGTCGCCATGGCAGCGTACTACTGAAGAAGTACATCAAATGTATACAGTACTGAAGTATATCAGATAAATACAGAACTAAAGAAGTATATCAGATAAATACAGAACTAAAGAAGTATATCAGATAAATACAGAACTAAAGAAGTAGCCTATATCAAATATATACAGTACTAAAGTATATCAAATATATACAGAACTAAAGAAGTAGCCGATATCAAATATATACAGTACTAAAGTATATCAAATATATACAGTACTAAAAAAAGGTATATCAGATATAGCTATACAGTACTAATGATGTATATCAAACATGTACAGTACTAAAGATGTATATTAGATATATACAATACTAATGAAGTATATCAGATATATACAGGACAACACCAAGTCAGGGGCCTTTCTTTCATTTACTTCCCAGAGAAAACTGCCATTACGCTTTCTATTTTTCATTGCCAGAAAATAATGCAGCAAGCTTATGTTTAACACAGAATTACAGAAAAACTAGTAGGGACAATATTGAATCTGTCAGCGCCCACCCTGTGCCTTATCATAGCTTCTGAACCTACAGAACGGTAGATCCCCAGGAACAGGGTTGCTATACGCACAGTTCTAAAAGGGCACCTTTCCGTTTTCCATGTCAATAGACTGCTGTCATCCCGGCCAACCCTGACAGACATGAACAGACAGGAGACGCAGGCATGCAGCCGGAACCCCGGCTGCCTCTGATCAACCTGACGAGATAACCTCTTACAGCTCTACATCAGCAGAGAGAGACCTGCCCTTTATGACAAAGCAGAGTCCGGACCCACGCTAATCACAGATAAATCTGCACTCTCAAAAGCCCTCGACTGTGTACGTGCTTGCCGTGTGTGAGAAGATAAACATGCAACAAAAGATTTGTGACAACAGCCTTTTTTTTTTTTTTTTTTTTTCTACTTCGAAATCCAGATGAAAGGTTAAAACGAAACAGAAAAGTACAGAGTATTCTTTCGGGAATGCCCATTAAGACAGTCAAAACAAAAGTCCTCGTTTAAACAACGACTGGATTGTAATCACAACAACTCTTTCAGTCTCAACAAGGAGGGGGAAAAAATATAAATATTTGCATTGGTCATGTGACCTGGCGGTCACAGCTCGCTGCCCTCGCTCGATTGGTCAGTTTCCTAGGCAGAGGTGGGAACAGGTAGCGCCTGCAACAGCATGTTTGGCTGCGCACCTTTGCTGGTCAAACAGTCATACGCCAGAGACACAAGCAGCCTATTTCGGGAGGAGTAAATTGGGGCAGGGCAACTAGATTGAACTGCAGCACACAGAGCCAATGCCAACAGTGCAGCGAAGTTGCTGTCCATGTTAGCCAGCCCGTCTGCTACCGTCAAAATAAAACCTCGGGATAATTATTAGAGGTGTAAAGTGGTTTTAGGTGCTGGACATTTAGATGATATGAATGCACAAACTGTACCTAACGCTTACAGTAAATGCCTTTCCTGCACTACATTTCACAGTAGTTTTGTAGAAGAAATTTGGCAGGAAAATGATTCCTGGTGGTTAAAATAAAGGCTTGCATTAAATGAGCAAAGCCAAAATGTCCTGTTATTTAACTCAAATGGTGGGTTTATTTTTTTCCAAAATTCAAAGTGTGTTCTAGAACGCCACTGCTTTCAGTCGCCAGCTGTAATTGTTACATCAGCATTAGAATGTGAAGAACATTCTAACCGCACCATATTTGTGACCTCACCGTAAAGGGAGAAAGTGTATAAAACAGTGGAGGCGGCCAGTCAGCGGCTCATCCGTGTAAAAGCATCAGTTTGTCCACCTGAGCTCAGTTCCTTTGCATCAGGGCCCATTATGGCGCTGCCAAGCTGCGATTGACAGCAGGCTCAGCGTAAGGCACGCAGCACCGAGCCCCCGAGCACGCTGGTGATACGGACAGGACCAAAACCAGCACGGCGGTACCGCTTTCTCTTATCTCCCCCGTACAGACACGCAGGCACGCTCATCCACGTGCGCCTGACGCACACGCCGTTCCCCCACGGGGTCGCTGCCCCCCCCCCTCCAAAAACCCCCCAGGTTTCAAAAGGTTATTTCCGGGACTTGGCTGTGTCCCTCCAGAACGTTCCGGGAAAAAAATAAAAAGGACAAAAGGGAAATGGGGCTTTGTGCCCACCCCCCCCCCTCCCCCAATGTCCTCACTGAGGATTAATAAGGAGGTGTGACATGGCCTGCCCCCGCCCCCGCCCCCCCGGCCTCATCCTGGGACTTGTTAGGGGAGAAATCGGCACGTGTTTGGGGGGGGCACTGTAAACCAGAAGGACTGGGAGGGAGGGGGGGTGGGGGGGGAGATCCCTTGTGACAGCTGGGAACATAATGAAGGTGTTAATGAGAAAAACAGGCACCGGTTTTAAGTGTCCAAGTCGGCTAATCCCCCTGTCAATCCTTCTCAGCCACAAAGAGCGTTCATATTCCATAATCGCACCTTTTCGCATTAATTTCTCTAAGCCCGTCGTCGAGGGCGACTCATTTCAGACTCGTTTGCGGACGCTCCAACAAGTGAACCTTATTCGCACGATCAATTAAAACACCTGCAGCTGTTACGAAGAGTAAACGTCTTCTCTAGCGGGGTCTCCTACAGTCAGCACCCCAACGCCGATACAGAAAAGTTTTTGTTCTCAGACAAGTTTATGCCTGAAGTTTCAATTTCTATAGATCATTATTTTAAAAGCTTTACGGGTGATGTTACTGTAGATTTTAAAAATCCAGATGAGAATCTTTTAGATGAGGTGAGGGCTTTTAAAACTGAGAAAAAGACTAAAAATACGAAATAATAATGACCCCCTTCTGCTACAATACGATTGCGAAAACACAAATCGTGTATCCCTGTAACAGTTTTCTTCCCACAGTTTTCTGTGAATATTAAATTAAATTAACATACATCACAGGATTAATTAACGATCTTTTTCCTCAGAAAGGCTGGTAAAGGCGTGAGCCGAGCCATCAGGCCTCATTGGGGTGAAGCGCGTGCCTCTTGTTTCACTGTGCGCCGAGCGCGGCAGCCATTTTGTCCTTTATTTAATCAAACCGGGAACGTGAAAAGTCTAAGACGTCTCCGTTAGCGCAGGGCCGCCTGGCCGGTGCGGATGGTTAGCCCATCTGTCCGCGTTGGAAGAGGGTTCGTAATCATTCCGACGGCTCTGGAGCGGCTCAATCTGTACTGCTTATTCCTGCTCGTCTCCTTGAGCCAAAGGCTATCAAATCATCCCTTTCAACATAACAAAGCTCAGTGAAATGCCTATCTCTGAAAGAGATCAGCGATAGCATTGATAGTCTAATCAACTCATATCATGAATACACAGACGGGATGACCTTAACCAGGTTACACAGAAATACCATAAAACGGACTGTCATACAGTGACTTTGTTAAGCTGTGATAAATAAGGGCGATATAAATATGGAAGAGACGGCTGTTCCGATGCGGCGTGTGTGTGCGCGCGCGCGTGTGTGCGGTGTGTGTGTGTGTGTGCGCGCGCGTGTGCGGTGTGTGTGTGTGCGGAAGATTGAAACGAGGGGACGAGACTGCTTGGGATAGAGTGTCGCAGTCCCCCGTCTTCAAAATGGGTTTCAAACGCACGGGCGCAAGTCTCAAGACGACCAATAAAAAACCTCTTTTCTCCGTCTTCCATCTTGTTTGGGAAGAAGTGGGAGAAGAGACTGGGGAATGGGGATGTGTGAGCGTGCACGTGTGTGTGTGTGTGTGTGTGTGTGTGTGTGTGTGTGTATGGGGGGGTTACTGGGGTGTGGCGGAGGGCTAAGGTAGGCCCCAGAAGAGGGACAGAGAGCTCAGTGTGTTCTAGTCAAGTGACTCCATTTACCTCGCAGTCGCAATGTAATAAAGCCATTACCCAGAATGCACTGCCGCTCATGCCACAGCAGCACACACCGCAGACTGCTGTGTGCAGTCATCACTTTTATACGGTGTGTGTGTGTGTGTGTGTGTGTGTATGCACGCGCGCATAGGGTCAGTGTGTGTGTGTGTGTGTGTGTGTGTGTATGCACGCGCGCATAGGGTCAGTGTGTGCGCGTGTGTGTGTGTGTGTGTGTGTGTGTGTGTGTGTGTGTGTGTGTGTGTGTGTGTGTGTGTGTGTGCGTGTGTGCACGCATAGTGTCGGTGTGTGCGTGTGTGCACGCATAGTGTCGGTGTGTGCGTGTGTGCACGCATAGTGTCGGTGTGTGCGTGTGTGCACGCATAGTGTCGGTGTGTGCGTGTGTGTACGCATAGTGTCGGTGTGTGGGCAGCGTTTGTAAGCAGATAGCGCTGCACACTTGTGCCACTTGTGCCACTTGTGCCACTTGTGCCACTTGAACTCCAACAACTCCAACAACTCCAACAACTCCAACAACTCCAACAACCCCAACAACCCCAACAACCCCAACAACCCCAACAACCCCAACAACTCCAACAACTCCAACAACTCCAACAACTCC